>NW_009910802.1:0-25327 GCF_000696875.1 Nestor notabilis
GGGAAGGTAAAGAGCGCGCCCACCGCGGCGTGCCGCTGCCAAGCGACCGTGCACTGAAAAGAAATGGGGGGGAAGGAGGGAAAGAAGGCATTTTCGTCAAAAAATCCCGCCCCGGCTTCAGGTGGAGTGTTGCACGTGTCCAAGAGTTGCTCCGTTCTTGCAGGCCGGTGGTGGGATGCCGATCACTTAACTTCAGCAACCTGGGGTTGTGTCTGAGCAGTCGTCTGGGTTTCCCCATAGTCAGCAGAGACAGGCATTTCCAGAGGACTGCTCCTCCCGCCTAGTTTGAGAAGGCGTGAACTGCCTGAAGAATGTGACTGCCTATTGCCATCACCTGGCTGGGACGTTGATGTTAGGTGAGATGACTCCACACCCGGCTAAAGCAGCGGTTGTGGGTTGTCCTCAGACTAGAGGATGTGCTATGACTTGTCTGAAGTAAAAGAGATTGCCTGACAGAAGCAGTCCATTTCTTCCTAAAACATACGAAATCTAGAATGTCATCTATAGTAGTTATTAGTAATACACACTTTTACACCTCATTTTGCACATTATATGGAAACGGAACTCGGGAATTATTAAGCTCATTTTGAGCACCCTTTCCACATCAGGCACTGCCGATGCTCCAGTGGGTCCCCTGGCTTGCAGGAGGAGGCAGGCTTGGCTGGCGCTGAGTATTCGCTGAGGTCTTGGAGACTGCCAGCCTTGGAGAAGGTGCATTCCTGGGGGATTGTAACCTAGTTCTTCTGCGTTCCCAGTCTTGTGTACTAATCATGTGAACCGAGAAGTGAGAATTTAAATATTTTAAGACACTTAATGAAAAAATCTAATGATATTCTTTGATTCATAAGTGAATCATATTAAAGTACATATATAAGGTTTAATTAACTGAGAACAATAGTGCCATTGCTTTATTCTCATGATAGAGACATACATCCTTAAATAAATACACTGAATTTCAGTTTTTCGGGGTACAGGTTGTACAACTAAGTACGTATGGGTCAAATACCGAGTTTCTTAGATGTGTTTACTTTGAATGACCCTTTTATTTTTCTATTCAAATATTTATATGCCTTTCTAGAATAACATTTTTTTTGTTCTCATTATTTTTTTAACGTATGCAAAGGCATCACATCATAAATAGAAGAGAAAAAAGGGTGCGTTTACTGATATGACATTCAAAGACTGACATCAGTTATCTTTCACTGTGGCAGTTACACTAATCTGTTGATGGTTACAGACTTCCCATGTCTCATATACCAAGGGGCTACAGCCTTATACTCACAGGAATTAAGCTGATTTATAGCAGCTGATTTATAGCATTCAGGGTGTGTAGAACTAGAAAGTGAATTTAAAAACAGAAAAAAATAAATAAAGGATTCTACTCTAATATGTGCATTTAAAAGTTTCACAGGACTAAGCGTAACGGATGGATATTATTAATCTCTGGAATTTTGTAAATGCTTTTCTAACGATTGTCAGAAATTGTGTGTTCTTTTATGGCATGACCTTCACCAGCTGCAACGTTTTAAATTAAGAAAGAACTATAATAGGTTTAGAATTAAGGCTGTAAAACAGTATTTAAATATTTCAGTTCTCTTTTAATAACTGTTAATGTGCTTCATAGTTAAAGCTAGTCCAAGTTGAAGGCCATCATCAACAGTTTCTGTTTTCTAAACATTTTAAATTTTCCCATTTAAAGTCTGCATCTTTTTAAGTTGCACTTGCACAGTTCACACTTCCCACGTTTGCCAATCATCAAGGCTACGTGGAGTAATTTTTAGGTAGTTCTAAACAAATGAAACATTATTTCATCTTTTCCGTGCAAAATCGCAGAGAGCAGACTGCTTCAGTAAACTGTAGGTGCAGAAGGAAGGAGACTGGGTCTAAAGAAGACTCTGCACTTTTGTCTAGGTGGAGTATCTCCTGCCAAATTTTAACCATTTTCTTTGTCTTTCATGCTTTTGCAAGTCTGCAGAAAGAGGGTATTCCATGGCTTGCTGAAGCACTTACAGTCCCTTATAATCAATCTCCATCTCTCCGTGACCTCTGTTCCACATACCTCCAACACCCATTTTTGCATTTCATTTCAGTTCTCTTGGCTACACACTGTCTCACCGGTGCTTCATGCTCTACCTCCATCCCTCAAGGACTTTTCCCATCAGTTTCTCTTCAATCTCAATTTTAAATTATGAAGTGTCAAGTAGTTGCCTTAAAAAAACCCCATAATCCCCCCAACCCCAAATTTATAAGCATACTTCTATATAACTGTGATCAAATGACACTACAGAAATATGATAGAGATTATGTAAATCAGCTGCTTGAAATAAAGCTCTCAGCTTGAAGGCTTCTGTCAGTGTTAGAAGATGTCACAAAAGCACTACACAGTGTCCACAGAAGTATATTGCCATGGCCTACTGGAGATGCTTGTTTTGCCTGAGCTATTTTAATTAATATATTTATCATTTCCTTTAGATGTTTTACTTCTGAGAGCTCATGGAGAATTATTTAGCAACGCAGTGAGTGCAGGCGTGGCTGATATCAGACCTTGGCACTGGCAATGCAGTGTCGCTTTGTTCACGCCCCCACTGACCAGCTTCTGCCTTGTTAACCAGGGTCATAATCTCTTCTTGCACCAGGACATGGGGATTTGCCATGTTGCTAGCCCTAATCCATTGTTAATAACCCAGCAATTTTTCCCTCATTCTGAGCAGAGAACAACCTGATAAAATCATCATCTCTGTTTCTGTCCTGGTCTGCTATGAGGGAGTGAGCTCACATTTTTCCACTGCTATTTTTTCCTTTTGTGCCTTTTTCATCCTTGGCATTTTGTCCCTGTTGCATTTATGTTTAGTTTAATACAGTGAAAACTCTTAAAATATGTAACAAAATAGATACCCAGTAGCTTATTTTTAAACCTTATTTTTTAAATGTTCTTATCATCTTGCCTTGAGCTGAGCTTTGAAGCCTTGGATGCCTGTTGCTAAAATTGGAGCTAAAACCTCTGTTGATTTGAATGAGTGGATAACATTTGTGTAGAAAAATTTAGGAATGGATGTTGCAATAAACAACCAGAGATAAAAAACCCTGATGATAAGAGTGGGAACTTTTCCATGTATTCTAAACTTTCTCTAGATTTTAGAAAGACGTTCATGAAAATTCTGTTAACATTGACTCTCAGGTGCCCAGAAACTCTCCTGTTTCAGATTGCAATCTGGTCTGCCTAAAGGCACGTAGACATAATGGGTACCAGGAAGGATCTTTGTCTAATATTCTATAGAGTGGTATACTTCTGTGCCTGTATCTTCATTACAGCCTCAGAGTACCTAAGGCCTCAGAGACATAAGACATTACTTCTTTAAGAAACCTGTGAACTGGACCACAACTGATGTAGATGGTGGAGGATCCAAAACAGGTAACCCTCATCACTTTTCAGCTGCCGGAGAGCAGCAGGGCAGAGTTTGGGAAGCTGGGGGTCACCTCACCCCCAAGTGCAGCCTCCAAGTGCCCTGGCAAAGGGAACAAAGCTGGGGTGGGGGACTGGGGCCAGCAGAGGCCCAGCCAGGGGGTCACAGCAGCCGTTCAAGGCCATCCCAACACAGGCAGCCTAGCCTAGGCATAGGCTAGAGCTTCAATGCAGCTCCTGGGTCAGGGGCTGAAGCCCCATCCAAACCTTCTCAAAGCTCTTCATCAATAACTTTGCTTTTCTCCCAGAAATCTTATCCAAGATTCATCTTATCAGACCTGATCTTGAACACAGGCAGCAGACCCTGAGGAAACGAGGCAAGAGCTTGTAGATCTTGCTGTTGTACTCAGGGCCTTGACAGTAGCATCATATTCATTCACTGGAGTATGAAAGAAAAATAGCCGAAGGACTAGATTTTCATTTAGATGTCTGTCTCTCTACACTAAATGGAAACTGAATGCACAGGCTTTTTTTCTTTATTTTTTTGGGGGGGGGGTGTTGGGGTGTTGTGGGAGGTTAATCTTAAATTACCTACTCAAATATCCAAAGAAACTTCCCTCGAGATTACAACAGGATGCTTTATGAACTTCTGAAGAATTGGATGTTGATGAGCATAAAGTTAGATCAATTAACAGTGAATCTTATTACTTGATCCTTGTATTTCCAGGGCAATCTCCTCCTCAGTGTGATTTTGAACATTCAAAAATGCTCTGACATGCCACCATTTTCTTAGAGAGATAGAAAAACCAAAATAACAACAACAAAGCCATCTAAGCATAGAATCATAGAATAGTTAGGGTTGGAAAGGACCTTAAGATCATCTAGTTCCAACCCCCCTGCCATAAGCAGGGACACCACACGCTAACCTATGTCACCCAAGGCTCTGCAAACCATGTCGCCCAAGGCTCTGTCCAGCCTGGCCTTGAACTCCTCCAGGGTTGGAGCATTCACAACTTCCTTGGGCAACCCATTCCAGTGCCTCACCACCCTCACTGTGAAGAACTTCTTCCTTATATCTAATCTAAAGTTCCCCTATTTAAGTTTAAAGCCATTACCCCTTGTCCTACCACTACAGTCCCTAATGAAGAGTCCCTCCTCAACATCCTTGTAGGCCCTCTTCAGATCCTGGAAGGCTGCTATGAGGTCTCCACGCAGCCTTCTCTTCTCCAGGCTGAACAGCCCCAACTTTCTCAGCCTGTCTTCATACTGGAGGTGCTCCTGTCCTCTTATTATCCTCATGGCCCTCCTCTGGACTTGCTCCAACAGCTCAATGTCCTTTTTATGTTGAGGACACCAGAACTGTACACAATACTCCAAGTGAGGTCTCACAAGAGCATATATGACTACAGTCAAATAGGGAAAATTTGCTTATTCATAGAAGAATATTTATACTTGTGCAGGTTCAGGAACATAGTGTAAACGTTTATACCATTTACATAAACTTATTTTTATTTTTTATCTCTATTAGGAAATAAAACTAAATATAGTTGAGCCTAACCAAATGATGTAGCCACAGAATCTTTTTTCAGTGGCTATGTGTTTGAAAGCTTTTGTAAAGTAACCTTGATCTTAAATTTCATGTGTTAGTTCAAGTAGGTTTGATATAATAGAACAATTTTTATTCATGGTTTGTTGTTCGGGTTTTTTGGTTTTTGTTTTTTTTTTTATGTTTGGCTGTTTTTTTTCAGTAAAGATACAACTTCACATTATATTTAATCATGAATAAGAGGATTCCAATTTATAGTGAACTTTAACCCCAACTACCTACTTCTTCAACTTCTTTTATAGCTGATCGTATGATCATATAGTTACAGGGTGAGTTTAAATCTACAGCACTGCTGTAACAAGGTGTTGAATATGTGCCAGATGAAAAACATCTTTTTTAAAGGTGTTGGCACTCTGTAGTTGGTACTCTGAAATTGAAACGGTCACAAGTATTGGTCCCTTCTGAATATATGATTTTGACATGACTTTAATAAAGGTGATTACATTGTTCCTTCTGTAAAAGGAGGATGATAATGGCAGCCTAGTAGGAAAATTCCCATAGTCTCCTCTAGCTCTAGCTACAAACAAATCTAAAATAAAAATGACATTATCATGTTTGTACAGGAAACAGTATCTCCATAAACTAGTGCAGCTTCAGAAAACAGGGTGACAGGGGAAAAAAAGTAAATAAAAAAAGTATTTGTAGCTGTCTCCTAATGCAGTCTTATTAAGTGGACTACTTGTCACATGACAAATAAACTTTCTGATGTCTTTCTTCAACTAACATTTGACAATGGCAGGCAGCACTTTCCTAATCAGTTTTGTAGGCTGGAAACCTTTTTAGAAATATCCGACCATAAGAAGCAAAGATTTAGTTCTTCAAAAAACTGGCAGTCTGAATCTCCACTAATGATGTGTTCAATCTGTCCCTAAATGACCTAATGAGAAATACATAATAATTACAGAATTATAGAACGGCAGGTTGGAAGTGACCTCAAGGATCATCTGTTCCAACCTCTCTAGGCAAAGCATGACCTAGACTAGATGTCCCAACACCCTGTCCAGCTGAGTCTTTAAAGTGTCCAGTGTTGGGGAATGCACCACTTCCTGGGGAGATTATTCCAATGGCTGATAGTTCCCAGTGTGAAAATCTTTCCTATTGTGTCTAACTGGAATCTTCCCAGGAGTAACTTGTACCCATTACCCATTCCATGTGAGTCCTTGTGAAAAAGGAGCCTCCATCTTCTTTGTAGCCAGCCTTTGAATACTGGAACATGGTGTTAAGGTCTCCCCTGAACCTTCTTTTCTCTAGACTAAACAAAACCAGCTCTCTCAGCCTTTTCTCATATGGCACGCATGTATTTAAATGCATGTTGGTTATTTAATTATTATTATTAGCTGTTTCCCAAACTCCTGAAAGAGAAAAGGCAAAATTGTTTCTTCAGTATAAGACATGAAATTTTACTTCATTTTATCTTTAAAATTAGAAAGAATGTCGACTTTTTTTTTTTTTTTGAAAAGCTGTTGACAACCTAAAATTCGCCTGTGTGTATTATAACAGGGTTATTTGCTTAGCCCTTTCCTTTTTCATATGTGCTTTGGAAGCCTTTATTAGGTCATTGTTCTGTAATGGCTTTCTATTACGATTCTGCTCATTTTTAATAATATTTCTGCTGCCCTGAAAGACTCCCATGAAAATTAACTGTTTAAATAAAATAGCACCCAATGCTTCTTTCTATTAGGCTAGTTAATATTTGATAAAATATTTTTATCTGTGAGGCTTTAAATACCACAACTCCAAAATTACTTTCTAAATATTATAAGCAATAGCAAATACCCCTTGACTGAAAAGCAAAGAAATTCAATCTGTTTGACAGTTGCTATTCATAAACTGTTCAAGCTTCACTCTAATGGTTTATGATGTCAGCTGAACCCTTTTGACTGAGTTACAGAACGAGATTCAATGGGGGTATCATACCTTGCTATATATAAATACCTTCTGGAGTTAGCCTTTATTTTTCTTTTTAAAATACAGAGCCTGATCCTGGAGGCCTAAGTCATTCAAATTTTACTGCCAGGTGAGCATCATCCTGCCTACAATACAGAAAAGGCTGTCATGAGATACATGCACACAGTTTCCTTTGACACCTTTCCTTTGTGCATTCAAAGGAAGAATACAGCCTTAGATGCTTAGAAATCACAAATGTATACAATTAGAATTCATTCAGTTTGTTAAGGTGTGTAAGTATTGAATAAAATAATTGAGACTGCACTGTGAGGCTTTTGAAAATAAGTTTCTGCTCAAAAAAATTGAGTAGTCTCAAATACAAGTAGTGTCTATTCCTGCATATCATTCTTCCAGCTTAAAGTCTGTCTGACCTAATTAGACTTGCAGGTTATCCCTGTTATCTTCATGCTTTTTTTTTGTGATCATGTCCATACTAACCTACTGTTTATAAAAGTTATTTGGTTTTTTTTGGTTGTTTGTTTTTTTTAATAGATTTAGTGTACCAAACTTTAACCAACTACTTTATGTGTAATACATAAATGAGTGTAGACTATGGCTCATTTTACTTAGCAGTGTTGTTCCTTCAGTAATAACAGAAGTAAAAAGCTACGCAAATTTTATGTTTAAGTTTAGAAGATGCAGCATGACTTGAATATGCCCAGGCTAAGCTGCAAAAGACACGTGTCGTGCTTTAAGCACAGCCAGTAACTCAGGACCACACAGTCGTTCACTCACTCTCCCCACTTCTTGCCCCCCACTCCTGGAGGGATGGGGAGGAGAATTGAAGGAATGTAAATCGCATAGGTTGAGATAAGAACAGTCCAGTAACTAAGGTATAAGACAAAGCTACTACTACTACCACCAATAATAATAATGATAAGGGAAATAACAAGGGGAGAGGATATAATTGCTCACCACCTGCCAACCGATACCCAGCCTGACCCGAGCAGCGATCTGGGCCTTCTGGATGACTGCCCCCCAGTTTCTATACTGGGCATGACGTGCTGTGGTATGGAATAGCCCTTTGGCCAGTTTGGGTCAGGTGTCCTGTCTCTGCTTCCTCCCAGCTTCCTGTGCCCCTTCTCACTGACAGAGCATGAGAAAGTCCTGAAAAGTCCTTGATCAGAGTAAGCATTACTTAGCAACAACTAAAACATCGGTGTGTTATCAGCACTGTTCTCGGACTAAGGTCAAAAACACAGCACTGCACCAGCTACTAAGAAAGAGAAAAATAACTGTTACAGCTGAACCCAGGACAACATGATAGTACTTCATCTTAACTTCTTTCTCTTCCCCCCCAAAAAAAAGGGGGGAAGAGAGAAAAAAGCAGAAATTAATGTCATTTTTAGTAAAGAAAAAATTGTACTGAAAAGGAAATAAGGAAAAAATCTGTCTTGAGACAAGATTGGTTTTGTATCTGTTTGTTTTACTCTCAGCTGTGCTACGAATTCTCTTAGTGACCCTGGTCATGTCACTGAGACCTAGGCTGGTGCCATCAATTATTATTTAAAGAACTAGAACCACTCTTCTGATTTAAAACATGGGCATTTTACTCAGGTGTAAAAAATCTGGGTTCAGTGCCCCATGAACTGAGTTCAGTTCTCCTATTTAAACAGTGGTTTAAATCTCTCATTCAGTTTAAGAGTATCTGCTAGTTAAGACACACTACAGGCTATCTGTCTACTTTCCAGTCATCATGTTGTAACCTTGCCCTTGTTAAGAAAATAATTCAAGAAAATATGAACAAAATTTTTAACTAAGTGATTAGAGTACTCACCTGAAGGCAAAGAAACCTGGGTTTCTATTTCTGTTGCTATAGTTCAAAGACTATTTAATGTAAAAATGGAAATAGCCTTGAGATGAGAATGTTCTTCCAAAAATAGGTGCTTCATTCTTTCTTACAAAACAGAAAAAATATCTGGATCCTACTTTCCTGATAGCTGGCTTGTGATCTGACTGCTGATTACAAGATGGGTGGTCAAGTGTCTCACCGTTTGTGTCAGGCGTGTCTTAAAAACCTACGATTTTGTGTTGTGCTCAGGCCTGCGGTGGATGGTTGGTGTTGCTGAGCACAGTACAGAGCCCCAGGGAGGACCCCTGGGAATTTAGCATGAATTCACAGCAGGTCACTTTTGATAGGTGCTGTGCTGCTTATACACAGGAAACTTCAGGCATGCCTATAATGAGAAACACTAACCCCTTGTAAACTCAAATCTACCATCTCTCTTGGGTTTAAGTGCCTCCAAGTTTAGGCAGTAGCTGCTGCTTTGCTTTTCAGATTGCAGTTTTCTACCTAAACATCTCCATTTTCTCCAAATCCTGCTTTAGATGTTTAAATCCATTATTGACTCTATCCCTTAATCTCTGTTCTGCTTACCTTTCCCTATGTAAATAGGAATATTTGTACTTCTTTCACCTTCCTTTACCTTCTGTGTTGCCTGATAGCAGTTATATAGGACAAGGGCTTTCTATTTGTTTATAGCAATTCTCACAAGCCTGTTTCTTTTGGGCACAGTTCATACCTTTACTGGGATACAAATTTGTGCTAGATGAGTTAGTTCTAAATAATATAGGGAACATAGCTGTTCCCTACTAGGAAAAAAAATAAAAATCTGTGGGAATGTCAGATGATAATTTAGGACATGAAAGAGTAGTGCTACAATGTCAGTGCTGGTGTAGGGAGACTGAATTTGTTGATGAAACAAATGATGTTAATAGTTTTCTGCAGGGGACATACAAGTGAAATGCAACAAACATGGGATATGGAAGTAGTGTCAAACATATTAATTTAAATTTTATAACTGCATGCTCATTTCATTTAATTTACCTGTTCCCTGGACCATCACTGATGTTTCACATAAAGTGCTATAAGAATTATATTATTTTGGATGTCGTCAAGTTTTGGGGATAATAATCCACAATATGGATAAAATTCTGGGTGTGAAAGCATGGCCCATGCAGCCCCTGTGTTGTATTTGAAGAGTATGACCGGATTGCTAATGATAAAAGGCCTTTGAAGAGTCTGATTGCTGGGATAAGCTTGAAGAGTTTGTTGTTCTGTAACCACTGTATAGGGAGAAATTCAAATGAGGCAGAGATGGTAACCCCATGAGCAGAACACAATGAAATTCACAATTATACACTCCTGATATCGACACTGATTCTTTTAGCTCAGTTTAAAAAAGCTGCTTATGAATCGTGCTGCTTACCAGACATTAAAACCCCAACCCAAACAAAAATTGAACCTATGAAGAGTGGGATTTTTTAAACATGCACTTTTTTACTTGGAAAAAAAGAGATAGTCAAATATGAAGCATATGCAAGTGTAAAGCGAAATTTTTATTTTGAAAGATGAGAGTCTTTTTCTCCCTTAATTTAAAAGACTAAATGGTAATGTAAAAAATAAAGTTAGAATCTTCAAAAATGCTGAATATCTTTGGGCTGAAAGGTTGTTGAATTTCACTTGGACTTAAAAAATATTTCTGATGATTGTGTAATATATTTCTTGGTACAGAGTATTTGCCAAAAGAAATAATAAAAAAAAAAAAATCTAATAAACCAATAAACCATCCTGACAGTAGCATGTGAGCTGGCTTATGGCTACAATCATACGTGATATGGACACATGAAATGCTTTTCCAAGACCAGAAGAAGATAATCCCTTGCCATCCCAGAGACACCTGTACAGAACTGGGCTTTGATAACCTCTTCACCAAATATGGTTAAGCCTTATTATGTGACTAGTTGAGGATTACAGAAATAAATGAAGCTAATAAAGAGGAAAGAGTCTGCAAGGAACCAATCATAGTAAATTAAACTGAAAATGGTGAAAGTCACGTATGTTCATCTCAGCTTTAACTGGGATCATGATTCTTAGTGAATTATTTATTTGCCACATTGTTTCTTTCTTTTCCCTTTTTTCTTTTTTTTTTTTTTTTATTTCTCTTTGCAAATAACTTACAGAAAAATAACTATTTCATCAAATGTATCAATTGGTCCAAATTATTCTGTTGAATAATTTCCATGAACAGAAATTGCTTCTTGTTTTCAAATAAATTTCTTGACTATTACTTTTGCTAGTGAGCAGAAGCTTGTAAAAAAATATGGTATCAAAAAATATTTGAGGCACACAATTAAAATTCCTCTCAAGTCCTCTATGTAAATGAAATAGCAAGGTAAAGCCTGATCAGTACAAGATAGCTGGAAGAAATGTAAACCTAAACAAATTCAAAGGAGAAATAAACTACTATGTTTATTAAAAGAAAATTATTAAGCCTTAGAGAAAATGTACAGAGAGTAATGCAATACTTGCCACACCTAATGTTCAAAACTGAGTGTATTTTATGGAACGGTCAAATAAAGTAATTGGTTTCCATATAGTCCAAGGAAAAATAAAAAGAAACACTTTCGCAGATTCATTATCTAATCTTCACCTTTCCTTAGCTATACCTCTGTGAGTATAGGTAGCTTATGTACATTGTTTTGAAGGTCTCTATAGTTCGAGAGTCCATAATCTTCCAGAAGATCTATTTCAGCACTTCACTATCCTTACCATTGTATTACTATTTTCTAATATTCTAATCCCAATTTCAAACTTTGTTGCAGTTTAAAACCATAATTTCTTTTCCCATCTCTTAGGTCATGGAGAATAATTTATTCCTTTTCTCCTACTTGCAGCCTTTTACATGCTTGAAGAAATTCCACTTTTAACATTCTCTCTTTTTTTTTTTTTTTTAAGGTTAAAGAATCACACTTCATTATTTTTTTTCCGCTTCAGTTACGTTTTCTAGAATCCCAGTTGTTCTTATTATTCTACTGAGCTCTCTTCAGTTTTACATCTTTCACAAATTGTGGTGCCCAAAATTGGAAAAAGAAACCCAGCTGAGGCTTTAACAGAGCAGAATAGAACAGAGGAGTTGTTTACAGTCTGTCTGTTTATTTTTACCTTTCTTTATGGTCTTATGCCTTTATGCAAGAGTGGCATTGTTGATTCACATTTAGATTGTCATCCAGCTACCCTTTTTTCTGTGAAGCTGTTACATTGTCACACTATTTCCCACATACCTCTTTCTGACCTTCAAATTTTGGTATCTGTGAGTCTTGTTAGTAGCTACAACTTCTGTATTGTCCTGCTAATTATATTCACAAATTCTTTCATTTTAGCAAAACTCTGTATCAATAAATGTCTTGTTGACAGATTAGTCCATCTGAATAAACTGAAAGACCCTGAGAGAAGTCAAACTCTGCAGAGAGAGTTTGAATAAGATTTTAAGTAGTAGTTCGTCCTCTACAGTGGAAAAATTTACTTGCTGTAGTTGATGTCCAGGAGTTAGAATTCACTGAATCTTTCTCCAGGTAAAATTAATTTTTTAAAACGGAGTGAAAAAGGGATTGTGAACATAATCAGTGCAAAAGACTTCAAGAATGGAATATGTATTAATGGAAATTATTAACAATGGTTGTTCATCTGTATTCCTATTCCTAGGCAATTCAGATTTCCTGAAGTATACTATTTGGAAGGACTAAGGTTTAGCAGCAGGGGTTTTTTAGTGTCCTAGACTCATAGAAGTAGTAGTTGGAAAGGGTACCTGGTAGTTTATTTAATGCACTTCCTCTTCAAAGTGAGGTTAATATTAATCCTGGATCTACATCTGCTTTTTCTAACGGTGTCTTAGAAAGGATAGAGATTTCTCCACAGACTACTTCAGTGCTGTACTATCTGTATAAAGTTTTTCATAATGTCCAATTTTAATTTCTCAAGGTGAAACCTGTTGCAGCTGCTTCTTGTTAAATTGTCTGCCACTACAAAGAAGAATCATCTTTTTAAGTGCCCTTCTGGTAGTAGGCTGTTTTCGGATTGTCCCTTAGTCTCCTTTTTGCCAGACAAAACACATTTCTTGTAGGCCATATGTTTTAGGCTCCTGAACAGGTGGACTTTTTCCAGTTTCCTGACATTAATTTTGAGCTTTGGAGCCCCAAACTCCAAAGGACATGGTACTCCAATTGCAGCCTTGTCAATGCTGTGTAGACTGACATGAGAAGTGCTAGCTTCATTTTTCCTATTGTAACCCGATACAAACCTTATCTTATTCATGCTGTCAGTGCATTTCTGCTCCTATTCAGCTTGATACCTGCTGTAACCCTCAGGTACTTTCAGGGAGGTGCTACTTAGCCAGTACTGCTGCATGAGTTTATTCCACCTCACATGCACAGCTTACTTAACACTTCTCCTTCTTAAGCTTCACAAAGCTTCTGTTGGCCAGTCTTCAGTATTGCCAATGCCCTTAGATCTGCATCTGTATCATCTGGTGTGTTGAACGCTCATTCAGAAAAATTTCCTGAGGGAGCATTCTGCTTCATCATCCCAGAAACGATATTGAACTGCACTGTCACTGCTTTCAAACCCTGCTTGTTTCATTACCAACCTTTAGACCTCAAGCCATTGAATACTGTCTTGGAGCCCAGTGATGCAGCCAGTTTTCATCCAGTTAACAGCCTATTTATCCCACCACACCTTCTCAGCTTCCAAACAGGAATCCGGTGTAAGGCATTGCCAAATGCCTTAGAGAAGTGAAAGTTGGAGCAACTGTTACCCCTTAACTTCCCAGTCATTTTGTCGCAGAGGCAATCAGGTTGGTCAGGTATGATCTGCCTTTGTATATCTATGCTAACTGTTCTTGTCCTTTGCATGCTCATAAATGGATGCTAGGATGGATACCTCTTCCATCCCACCTGGGACTGGGCTTGGTGTGTCCACCTGATAGTTCCCTGAGTTGTGCTTCTTACCTTTCTTAAATATAAGCCTGATACGTCATTGACGTGATTTTTAATAGTTATTAAATAACCTTATAATTACATCAGCCAACTCTTCTACAGCCTTGGGTATCTTTTCAGGATCTGCAGATTGAATTATCCAGTTTTTTAAGTAATCCCTTGTCTGTCGCTACCCAATCGTTCTTTCCAAACCATGCTGGTATGAGCAGAGGGCTGGGAGGAGGCTTGCCTAGTAAGGGTGAGGCAAAATCAAAGTAAGTATTTCAGTTTCCATGGTCATTCCTTGCCCAGTTATCATCCCCTTCCATCATCATTCACTTATTTGTTTGCTGGCTTAATTTTTCTCTTATCCTCTCACCAAAATAGGTATCTAGGTTATCAAACATGTTGAATGCTCCATTACTACTTACTTCAGTAATAACGTGGCATCTCTTTACCAGTAGTGGTCTCGCTATCCCCTAAAAATGACCCTGCTCTTGTGTTGTTGTGTGGGAGAGACCTAATATCAATAAGCTTCATGATATTCAACGTTCCAGCAATAAAGGGGGTTGGTGTTTCAGATATTCCCTGAACCTCGTTTTGCCATTAGGATATTCATTAGCCACACAGGAGATTTGGTTCTTTGCCTTCTAGTTTGAGATCTGGTTAACACCGTCCTGGTTCAGCCTTTCCTCCTTAGCCATGGGCAAACTATAGCAAATGCTGTGCAGACCTTTGATGTGCAGGAACAATGAGGAATGAAGTGTGCTCATTCATTCAGCTTGGATGACACACATGTGACTGAGTGAAGTGCAGCATTCTCAGTCACTCTGAGGCCTAGAACATGTGCAATTCTGTGCACAGCACTGAGAACTGTGTCAGGTCAAAACAAGTTCTAGCAAACTTTTTTCCAGTGTCCAGACATGGGTTTGTAATTTTCTTTTCAAGTGGTTAGAACTGGTCAAATTTCCGTATATTTTTTGGAAAGGTGGCAAAAAGGACCCTGACTGCAGCTGTGACATCTGGGCTTCAAAGCATGGTTTGGCTTTATAAAATGAGGTAGCTAACACATTTTAATGTTAATTTTCCCCCAAATAACTGAATTGTTTGATTGAATGTTGCCCACCAAAGAAAGACCCTCAGGCAGGAATCTGTCATAGAAAATTTCAGCCCAAATAATTCATATTTTGTAAAATTATAAGCTATGAAAACAGGGATTTGTAACATGAAGTGTCAGGGATCCTCAATAGTACATTTTGCTACTACCTTCCTGCACCAGTAAGTTATGTGTATGGTATTGGATATTTAATAAAATTCTTGAACTATTTTTTTTTTCATAAATAAGTGCAAGAATTTGGTTCAAAAGTGCTTTAGATTTGTGTAGTTCTTTGTTACAACAGCTAGGAACAAAATATCTGTAATAAAGTGAAATGGCAGTCTGAATTCAGAATGCCCATGTTTTTGTGTTTTGATGTCTCAGCTTTCGTGCTATTTTTATGTTGTTTCTTTCATCTTTAATTTTACCAAGAGATTCATATTAGATGCATTATTAATCCCTGTAACACTGCCTTCCTTTTTTCTGCACAGTATGAGAGATTTCTGGCTTGAATAGAAATAATAATGTGTGAGATTATTTTCTACATTTAATATGTGAATAAACAAATAAACAATGTGGATTTTCTAAAATCTCCATGCATTGTAATTTTCTTCCAAAGATTTTACCAATGCATTAGGACTGAGAGGCATGAGCAATCATCAAAGGCTTTTAAGCGATGATTTTGGTTGTGTACTTTATAACCTGAGAATTCTCAGCATGCAGCACATTATAACATACTGCACTGGAAAATAAGCAGAAAAGTGAAGTGTAGTAACTGGACTTTATGTAGGAGTTTGACATAGATTAAATGAAACATGATTCCAACATGCTGATGAACTGCACAAGAAGCAATTAAATGTCTCACTGATGATGGTTAATGGGAGCAATTAGAGAATGTGTTTTGAAATGTGACTGGTACAGTTGTGATGCTTGTGACTGAAAGGGAGAGGCAGGACGAAGGGGAATGAGGGATTGTGAATAGGCAGCAGAAAGGGAGCCAATTTTGGGAGCTGTGTTTTTTTTTGGTTGTTGGGTAAAGGGGAAGCTGATTACAAATAGTGTTCTATTTTGAATTAAAATGTGTATTATATTCTTTTGATGGTTTTATTTATTCTGTAGACAGTATCACAGCTGCACAAATTGGTCAAAGAAAAGGGAGTGGTATGTAGTGATGGAAGTCTGGGCTTAGTATTTCTGCATAACTACAATAAAAAGGGATCTCATAGGGCTTCTACAGTGTGATCACAGTTAGCAAAATCATCTAATGGATGCTAGGCTTCCATTCAAGCTGGGATCAACAATAATCTACTTAAACAGAAAATTGATACAAAAGGAGTACTTTGGGCCCCCAATCATCAGCTGGCAAGATGTTTCTGTGTAAGGTAGTGTAGTGATTTTGTAGCTGACGTCTTTTCTTGTATTGGAAACAATGACAATTGTGAGGGTTGATGTTTCCTGAAATATGTAAGCAATTAGAAATCAAAGTCTCATTTGCAAGAGTGCTGCAGGATTTCTCCCACTGGCCTTCCACAGCAACAGAGCTGTGATGCTGCTGTAGGTGTGAAAGAAATAGTTGCTACTGTGTAAGTCAGCCCTGAAGCTGCAAGTCCTGGGAGGTATGGTGGAGCCCCTGTGATCAGCCCCTTTCCGCAAAACACAATTAGAATCTGGAAGCAGAATTGGCATGTCCTCAAAGCACTCTGCCCACCCCAACAATAAAAACCCCTAGATGGTTTTGGGTCTGCTTTTCTGGTTACCAACATTCAATTCATATCTCTCTCCTGTTTGTGTTCATAGCTAGGGTTGAGAAGGGCTTATGTTAACAGCATAGCCCCTCTTCTCTCAGCATGGCTCATGTCTGCCGTCAGTTGGGGTGGGTCCATGTGGCCAGATTGCCTTACAGAGAAGACCAGTCACTGGTGCTTCAGAGCACAGCACAGAACTCTAAAGTGTGTTCCATATTTAAAAGTATCGTGAAAACTAAGTAAATCATACTCTTAGTGAATATGTGTGTTCATCTAAAGCCACCAGAATTGCTGGGTTTCCTTTAGCAATGGTAAAGCATGGAGAAATTAAAGTGTGCAATAGTTTCATTTGCTGGATAAATGTAATATATCACCACAGATATTCGACTGGGTTGTTTTTTTTCCAGAAAAACTGATGGGATTATTTGGAACACCCATGAAATGTGGTAATTCTTACACAGTTTGGTTAGAAACTGGCTAATACTAGTTTGAATTGAGAAAAGAGAATAAATGATAATGTTTTTTCAACATTTAAACAACAACAGTTTCAAACAACAGAGGTAAACATTGATGTGTGTAAACTAGATTCTTATTTCAGTCACCAGTTATTATAATTCTGGCTTAAATTCAAGGAAACCAGAAGAATTATTCCAATTATAATGGTTGTAGGGCATCTGGCTAGGATAGAGTTAATTTTCTTCAAAGGACCTCATATGGTGCTATGTTTCAGATTTGTGGTGAAAACTGTAGTGGTAACACACTAATCTAGCTTTTGCAGAATGGTGTTTGTACAGCATCAAGGCCTTCTGTGCTTCTTACTCTACCTCAGCCTGGAGAATAGACCGTGGGATGCTAAGTAGGTTGAGAAGGCACACAAGTGGGCAGATGACCCCAGCTAACCAAAGAGATACTCATTACTGTATAACATCATACTCAACAATAAAATGGAAAAGAGAAGGTTTTAGGGAGGGAGGTTAGCTGCCTTTTGCTCGGGAACTGGCTGAGCATTGTTGTACCTGTGGGAGAAGATGAGTGATTTTCTTTGCAACACCTGTTTTTTGTTTGCTTGAGGTTTTTTTCTGTTTTCTTCTGTCTTATCCTTCACTTATTAAACTTCTTTATATTTTTATCTTGACCCCTAAGTTTTGTTGGTTTTATTTTTCTTTTTCTCATTCCCATACCACTGGGGAAAGTGAGCAAACAGCTGTGTGGTGCTTGGTTGCCCACCAGGGTTAACCCACAACAGGCAAACTGTGGCAGACCTACCTTGTTATGGACTTGTTTCATGGAACAGTACTAAATGTGTATAAAATGTCCACGTTCTGCTTTGGGAAGATATAACTTACATTACAAGGCAATGGGGATCAGTTCTGTTGGTTTCAGTGAAGCCATTTCTGACTCAAGCTGTTCTACCTGAGATGAAATTACTGTCTATTAAGGTTTCATTTATACTTACTCTCATTGTACTCCTCAGTGAAAATTATTTCACAACAGAAAACAAATGTAATTAGGTATAATTCATGATTCATGGAACAGCACCTGCTGTTTCAAGTCAGGACTGGAAAACACTAGGAGAAGTGTTAACATAATGTGAGACAAATGCTGAAATGGTGTAAATGACTGTAGTGCCAGAGTTTTCAATATATGTACATTTATTCAGCCTGGTTTATGTGTATTTAAACTGGAATTTAGCAGAATTATTATCAAGTTTTAATAAAAAATGTAAGTACGATGCAGCTGGTGCTGTTGCATCCTGGTCTTGGTTTTGTTGTTGTGGCATTCTTATGCAATAAACAAACACTGTTAGAAATGTCCTCTTTTTAAAATTTTAATAGAATTTAATCCACAAATACTTCTCTAAATGCCTGTTTTACTAATCATAATGGAATATATTCACTGCTAGAGTCATAAAATAGATGAGGCAGTGAAAATGTTTAGGGAATGTTAAAACTAATAATGATAATGATGCTGCTAGAACAGTTGGAGCACAGCACACAAAGACACAGGAAGATGTTACAGTAATCTCCATGCACTTTACACAGTATCAGTGGTATTCCAGGATTGTATAACTGGTATTACAGGCTGCAGTGGAGTTGGTGTCTGCCTCTAGGCTGGTTTGTGTTAGCAGAGCCAGAAATAACATAAATGTTTGTTTGATGTTTAGAGCACTTCCTCTCTCAGCATTTGTTCTCTTTTCTCACTCTTTATAATGCTTAGACTGAAGCTTTTTTTTTTTTTTTTTTTTTTTGATCATTATCTTCTTCTTTGGTCTTTAGCTTCAGTTTGCGAAAGAAAGAATGGTCATTTTTTCTTTTCTATTTGGAGGTGCAATACACAGCAGACCAGCAGTGTTATACCACATCAAGTCTGAGTAGGTCATTCAGAGCTGCAGAGCTGTGCTGCTGACTCACCTGGCTGTTAGGTGTTGAGTGCTTTTACAGAAAGGCATTTAATATGCTGACCTCTTTTGGCAACCAACTCAGAAATATAAACAAATTTAAATTTCTGGTGAGAACTGAAGAATAAAGAATAAAACCAAATGGAATAAACTCTTGGCAGGAAAGAAACAAAACTGGCATTCAAGAGTACGTATTTTTTTAATTCATAGTGGATTATTTTGGATGACTGATTGTAGGTATGTTGCATTCATGAGTGTGTGTTCATGTGCCTGTTGTTAGGAGCCCAGAGGAATTGCCACCAATTTACAACACATTTTAGCTGGTATACCTCCGGAATTAAAATTTACAAGCTGAGCTTTGCTGGAATTTATTGATAATAGCAGCATTAATAAAATTAGCATCAAGACCAGTTACGCTGCAATATGGAAGATGGTTGAAAAACCTAAATAGAGTAAATCATAAATAGAATAACTTTGTTAAAAAGACAGAACCACTAAGGAGGTGTTTGCTGTGAATTAGGTGTGGGCCTAATTCAGGCTGGGTATCTTCCAAAATCTCCATACATAGTCTGGTGATACCCAAGTATCCATACTTACTTTTAGCACAAAGGCACCTGTGCACCTGCTGTGAAGGCTGTTTTGCTATGTAGAAATTAATCCTAGGCTAGATAATGCATAATTAACTAGTGGTGACCTATACTTCAGAAGATTATCACTGTTGATATTGTCATAAATAACTGATAACCAGACAAATAATACAGTAAAAAGTTAATTAGTGCACAGCACTATATTCCTCAGGAAGAAAATTGTGTGTTTCAAAGACCCTGTTTTCCTAACCCTGATAGATGATTCCTTTTGAGCTTAATAACAGTTCAAAACTGGGATCAAAAACTGTGTCCTTGCTAATGCCTTGAAGTTATTGAGTTATTGTGTAGAGTATTGTAACTACTTTAAAGTAATGATCAGCTATGGGTTTCCTGCTTTTGGGTTGTTTTTTTTTCTTTGATCTCACTGGTATTTTTAATCCATGCTACAGGACAAAATGCTTGGGAGAAACAAACTAATCAATTATAGTGTTTAATATAACAGTGATTCAAACAAATTGAGAGATTCTGTCAAGGGAGACAATGTACCTGTTCGAAAGAGAAGTGGAAATAAATGAAAAGTCAGTGAAGACAAGGGATACATGGAAATACAAATCTAAGTAATAAAGCAAAATAAAGCAAAACATGAAAACACACACAGACAAGCAATACCCAACAGCGGAATACCCAAATTCCCATACTACTGCTGCAGTGGTTGTATTTTGTATTTACTTGTCTTCTGCTCTCAGAAGTGACTATATTTAATGCAAGTTTCTGTTCTAATTATTTAAAACATGTAAAACTACCAGGTTTCATTTTGAGTTGAATAGACGTATGTGTTCTTTTTCTGCTTAGGGCCTTCTTCTGCTCCTGTTGCAATCATGGATAAAGTTCTCACACAGCAAATCTTGGTATGGGATTGGGACTTGGGAAGAGTACTAAATAAATGTAAAATGAATATAATTCAAGAGGTATCATCTATAATGGAAAAAGGGAGAAGGGCTTCAGTGGAAGAAGAGAAACAAAATTAACCAAATCAAAACGAATTTATTTTTGTTGGTTACAAAACTTTTCCTCTTCCTGCTTAAAAACACTCCAAAGTCTGGAACTTATATTGGATTTGACCGTGAATAAGTCTGAAAGCACATTGGTTTTTGTGGCGTAGAAAGTACTTAACCTCTCAGTCTGGGTCATTGAATTGAACAGGCTAGAACCTGTACTGTGCTCTGAGTAGTAGTAGAGCACAGGTGTGTACATACATGTGGTTATAGGTGACTGTGCTACCATCCCTCCTATATGTGTCTGGGGTTGCCTAGGGGCATGCTAGGTGGTAGAGACCAAAGCTATACTAACGAGAATGCTGTATGGATTACAAGAATGCAGTACCTGTCTCTGTTCTCCCCCTGGTTTATTCAGTCATGTAAGCAGAATCCTTCAGGTCACCTTTCTGCTGCACAGGAAAGCAATGAGTCAGTGGGACTTTCCCAGTTGCTAATCAGTGCACTGGAAGACTACACTGCAGAGAAGACAGTAACAGGTTCAGAAAAGTGGACTAAACAGCGGAGGAAGGTCTGGGAGACAATGTTCAGGACATCCCTCAGTCAGCTTGCTGTTTAATGGCTTATCAAGGGGCAGTGAAAGCATATCTTACAGTAATTTACAGGGACACCTCAAAGATGTTCTGGAAGGCTGTGATCCAGCACACTATCATATGCCAGCAAGATTTTCACAGAGAGAAAACTAATGGCAGCTACAGGCACAGCCTCCCCTCTGCAGCACTGGTACCACAGCTTACACAGATCATGGAGGCTACGTATGCTTTTACAATGACATGAAGACGAAGACAAAGGGAGGAAGAAGGGAGAGGTAGTAATCAGATGCTTCCGGAGACACATGTAATTTCAGCAAGAAAACACGTAGCTTTGCTGTACACAATGATACTGTACATTCATCTTATATCTGTGAGTAGTTGGGTTTTTTTTGGCTTCATAGTTGAACTGAAAAATTGGTCAGAGAAATCGTTTAGTGTTGATGTGCCATTTAAGAGTTATTAAGATGTTTTGTACTATTCATTAATAGTGTCAGACTAAATATGATTTTAAAAAACATTCAGCATAAGAAGATTTTAGCAAGGCTCTTTCGTTAGAGTAATATTTTATTCTGAAGCTTTAAATTTCTCAGGTGAAATTATTTGCTGTGATTTAACTAAATTGATAAATACTTTCCATTCTCTTAAAACTACAATTTCTGTCAAATTTTGTAAGGGCAAAAATTATGCGTTTGGTCTTAAGGAAGATTATGACATGCCAGCGAAGCCTAACAGAATTACATGGCCTGTAGGCACTCAAAGTAATACATATAATGTGAAAGCTATTACCAAAGTTAATTTGATTCTGGTACATTAAAAATAGACTGTTGTTCCACTTCCTACCCAGTGCAGTGTTTGGCTACTGAACCCTTCTAGATGCAGATGCAGAAGAGTGGCTGCTTGCAATTTTACTTCTTTGGTGACTTGAAGTAAGGAATGAGTTCAAGCTTGGGTTTACAAAGGCTAAAATTTGTTCTTTCAGGCAACTTGTGAAAGTGGTGTATGATTCCTGGAATGCAATCCAAACAGGTCAACACAGCCAGACAATCCTGTAATCAATTTGCATTTAATATTTTCATGCAACTTTAATGTGAGGTTTGATCTGTAACATGTAACTAATATTTGTATAATAACCTGTACTTATTATTTGAATAATATGTAACTAATATTTGGATAATATAAATATTGACTATTTTTATAAACAATAAAAAGTGTCTTCTGGTAGATCAAGACAAATTTTATTTAAAATATTTTGTTCATGATAACGGAAGGAGATTTGTAAGATGATCCTGCGCCCCGGGATCTAGCTTGAAAAACAGCTTCTGTCACAGGGAAAGTATAATACATGGTTTTGTCCAATGAGTGGGAAGCTAGAATTTGACTCTTTTCCTTATACATGTGATAAAAATTCTGAAAATTTTGAAAAACCCACAGGGAAAATTAATATTATTTTCTAAACTTGCATTCCATTCTATAATCTAAAAGGCTCCTGGGTCCTTTATATTAATTTACTTACAGTAAGTTTTTCCTCTTCTCAGTCTTTGATACCTCACGTCTAAGCAGAACATATGCATGCAAAAGTTGACAGTAGTGGTTTATTAGTTCTTTCATGCAGGCAGAATATTCATGGCAATTAAAGATAATTCAGCACTCAAATATGAACAAAGGAAATATTAATATGTCTGTCAAAAACTCAGCTCAAAGATATGAAGGAGAAAAAAAAAACCCTGAAATAATGAAGTCATTTCCAACAAGTTTTAAAATATACTACAAAATTTGTAATAGCAGTGCCAGACAGTGCATGTCAGCTTTCCTTTTTAAATCTTTCTTTCATGATTTTCACTTGGTTGTGAAAATTCACTGGAGCCAGGTGTTTGGTTTTGAAGAGCTTAATTGGGAAAAGGTATTGCCTGTTGCTGGACAAATTTTCAGAAAACAAAAAAACCCCAACCACACTACTGAGATCAACATTTCTTTTTTCAGCCACAAAGATTTGAACAATATTCAATTTTTGAGTTTTCTCTGGCTCTTTTAGATATATGGAGACATGCAGGGTTTTTTCCTATTTTCTTTCAGGAATAATGCAACTATCGATGCATTTTAGGACAAGGGGGAATGGCTTTCAATTGAAAGGGGGTAGATTTAGATTAGATATTAAGAGGAAATTCTTCCTGGAGGTAGAAATTCTTCACTGTGAGGGTAGTGAAACACTGGAACAGGTTGCCCAGAGAAGTTGTGGCTGCCCCATCCCTGGCAGCGTTCAAGGCCAGGTTGGATGGGACTTTGAGCAACCTGGTCTAGTGGAAGGGGTCCCTGCCCTTGGCAAGAGGCTTGGAAGTAGATGATCTTTAAGGTCCCGTCCATCCCAAACCATTTTGTGATTTCATGATTTTCAAGGTCATGATTTTACACTTTCTAATATGTGTGTAAATCAAACAGGAATGTTGCACAACTCAAAACTGAGTGTAATAGACACGCCTTGCACTGCAAACACCAAATAGTCATGAAAGTGCAGTATGTACCTGCAGTAATGCAGGTGCCTAAAATGCATGTGATGGCTCTTCTGTTTGTTTTTCCAGAATAAGACATAGAATTCTGAAACATTTTGTATTTTAACATGCCATCAAAAAAATTGGCATGAACAACCCCCAGGCAACGCACAAGGCCTACACAAGACAGAAAATGGACATCAAGGTCAGCAAACTAGGCCTTGCTTGCTGGAGATGGATCTCCCTATCACCTAATATTTACATTAGATGTTTACAGGAACACCTATATTTCAGGAAGTAACCCTAGCCTTGTGGTGTAGTCTGTGGGGAGAAATAGAACTGAAAATAGTTTCTCATGTCTGTTTTATAAACCTATAGGAAATAATGAATGACACCTAGAAATACCCATTTCTTTTCACTATCAAGGCAGTTTAGACCACTAGTTCAGGGGTCAACTCCTACTCTATAAATGCCTGTGGTAACTCAGATGTATTTGACTTAGATCCACATCTAGATGGGATTTTCGTTTGCCTGGATAACCTTCTGAGGTTGTCTTAAGTTATAAGGATCTGAACTAGAGAATTTTGAGGTAGTTTCCAACCTTTATGGAGGCTCATTTATAGTTAGAAGCTAAGTTAGATCAGGAATTGTGGATGTCCATTGTACATTATATTAGCTATATTTCCTCCCCTCAAATCAAGAAGTTTGCTGAGAAGTATGAAAAGTGTGTATTTTCTTATTACCTCAGTGAGACATACACCTTATTTGAAAATATCCCTAATAGGTAGCAAGGAAACAGAGCCACTCCTCAGCTGATCTGTAGGAGCCTGCCATCAGTTTAGTCCATCCAGCTTGAGAAGTTCAAGGCACCTGCACAGTTCCTCTTCTCTGAAATGCATCAAGCTCCTTCTGGGTCAGTCACATTTGGACACAATGGTCTATGGTATGTGTATGTTCCCCAGTGATATTTATGCCACTAAGTAAAAAATTATATAGAGGTAGGCTTCTAAGTACTTTTATTTATTTTATGCATAATGTTTTTCCTCCATCTCCCTCTCCCCATCAACAGAGCAGAGTTTCAGATATGTCCTTTGATGAGTTCAAATCATAATGGTTTCTAAATTCATTCTTATGCGATGATTAGCAGAAGCTAATTTGCTCATTGGGTTTTCATTTCTTGTTTGAGCATGCCTTGTGCTCTTGTGCTTTCCCAAGAGCAGTTACGCAACATTGCAAAGGCAGATTAGTGATGGACAAGGGCATGGTTAGTTTATGTTAAGCAACAGCTAATTGTATGTTATTTGTCAAGATTCCTGTTAAGACATGTAGCCAAGCTTTCAGTTTGAAAAGATATGGACACATTTGGTAGTGATAGCATAGGTTATCATCAAGCAACAATTTTAAATGGAAAAAAGTACTATCAAAACCCCACTCAATCAGTAAGTTTTATTTTTATTGTTTTCACTGAAATTGAATGGAGTCCAAGCTCCCTACAAGCTTGATTTTACTGAATTTCTAGTAAATTTAAGCAACAAAATAAACCTGTAAATTAAAACTACTCCAGATTTTCCCTCCACCTAAGTGACTTGAGACATTCTTAGTAGCTCCAAAATTATTGTGTTCCCATTTTTGTTATTTTAAAGTCTCATCCTAAGAACACACAGGGGGTTTAGAAACATCCCCCCCCCCCCCCCCCCCCCCCACACAACCCACAAACG
>NW_009910802.1:25358-42872 GCF_000696875.1 Nestor notabilis
ATTTTATCTTGCTAAAATTTACCTTTAAGTAAGCTCACCTTAAATCACAAATTTCTCCTGAGGTTTCCGAGAACTGAAGGTATTTTGAGTAATGCACAATAGCATTAATGAGAGAAGTAGTAGCTGCTACAATAACAACCTGTCTTGGCAAAGACCAAGAAATCAGCATAGAAAATTTACTTGTCTCTAGCATGTTAACCAAAGACTTTAAAACAACTTTTCACTTCGATGGCTTTTTGTTGGCATTTGTTTTGACAGAGTATATGTTAAATTGGAGCCTTGTAAGATTTATTATGGTCTCTGCAATCTGGAAGCTTCACTTGACTGTTGAATGAGGATGATAGGGAAAAATGATATGGTTACAACAATTACAGATGCCTGAACAACAGAGTAAATACCTTGGCACATACAACACTTCTGCAGTAGTGCAAGCAAGCCCCAACAGGAATGTGCTTCTGACTCACAGGCAAGGCAACATGTTCACTGCAAAGTTTGGAGTACTGTGGAGGAAATGCACCTTGGCAGATAAACGTGATTCACAGGAAAAGAGCCATGAATCCCTGGCAGCTCCACTAGCTGTGGAAACTTGGAGACCTGACAGATCCCCCCAGACTCTCCAAGCTGGGTGTCAGGGAAGACTAAATGATAGTCTTGTATCAGATGTAATTAGTGGGTCTAAAGCATAAAACCTCTGAGTGATAAAGATCAGTGATACACAGACTATCCACCTGAGAAAGCTGCATTCCCTATGTTTAGTGGGGAAGGAGGCCTTTTTGCTCCCCTGTAAGATCAGATCAGTTACGCAGTGTGTACAAAACAAGAGTGATGTGCAAAGAGGGACTTCAGAAAGGTGACAGCAAGAATTTGACCTACTTTTGTTCATGAAGCCCAGTAGCTGGTTCCCATAAGTACTTTGTCCACTGCTGGACCACTGGAAAGGAGCTGCTGGGAGCCCACTACAGGGTTGCTGGTGAGAGGGGGGCAAGTGCAACCAGTTCTATTGTTTTTTTCACTCTGTTGGATCTCGCATATTTTGTAGCATTCCTCCTGCGGAAATGAACATTAAAGGCAACTTTAAGCTGTCAGAAACAGTGTTTGGAAGTGAAGGGAAAACGGGTGCCCTAACTCATACACATGCTTCTCCTTGAGCAGCATTAAGTAGATGGCAGCTCCCAGAGGCCTTTTTTTTCCTGCTTTTCTTTCCCTGTGTTTGACAACACAGACTCCATCTGATGTCTTACACTGACAATAGTGACAGTCTTATATTGCATTAGAATATGTTTTTACTGTCTGCACAGGAAGGGCAATCTGACACGATGAGTTTGGTCACATGGTCAATTTGTATAATAATTTACATATAGAAATTCAGTTTTATTACCATGCTGTCATGGCAATAAAGTTGTGTACTTTAATTAAGAATCTGCAAGTTCTAATGTATCACAGAGAACAAAATCAGAAATGTAATTCGTTCCTGAAAGGAGTTAAAGACCTTACAGAACCTATGTCTTTTCATCCATGTGTGCAGGTCACCTGTGCCTGCTTACTCATTAATTCACACAGGCCAGTAACTTGGATGGCAAGCTGAGCTTTAACATTCAGGAATAACCTATACAAGCATAGAGACAACCTTGTAGTTTAGGAAGGATGCCTACAAAATGGGCATGCTGTGCTTTCTGACACTCTGAGATGCCCTTGAAGCCTAGTCTGCACATCGTGTAAGACTTCAGCAAAAGCATCTAATCTTTTCACTTCACTGTCTACCATGAACTTTTAGCCTGTACTAAGTCATGGGTTTTTTTCCTGATACATAGACAAGACTTTGGATTATAAATTTTACTTGTAAAAAGAAAAAAAAAAAAAAACAAACCAAGAACAAAAAACCCATAAAAACCCCAAATGATATTATTCTAGAATTATGAAGTAGTTGTCTCGACTGTTCCATCCTGAAACACTAACAGCATCAGACTGTGGGCTAATAGAAATGACACTATTTGTTGTCATAAGTGTATACCTTATGTATATGTATAATAATAGATAAATAGTGATTTTCTTATAGCTCTCAAAATTTGTATTCATATTTAAAAAAAAAAATTTACAATGTCTAAAGAGGTAAATAGTTCATACAGAGAAAAAACATAGTAGGTATACCCCTTAATAAACCAAAATGCAAAATTCATAATTCTTTGAGAATTTAGAGGTCTCAGAGGCCTTTCCTTTTGCCCTTGACTTTGGGAAGGCATTTCAATCATGGCTGTAGTAGTGACCAACTACTCTGTCAAATCCAGGCTGCTGTCAGAGGAGTTGCTTAGTGGAAAAACTGACAGAAGCCCAGTTCACACCATCTTCCATGTCTGCACAAGTGTAGCTAACTCAAACCACTGGAATTCAGAAGGATCAGCTCATAGGTAAACGAGTTTCAAACGGTTATGGCAAAAAGGAGAAATCTGTAGCACTGAAAAATTTCTGCAGATGTGAAAAATGTACCATCTAGTAGTTGTTTTGGTTTTTTTTTTTTAGTATAAGACTATATCAGCTGTGAGAACTAATGCATTTCCATGCTCGATATCCCATGAAAATGTTCTATTATGCTTCAAATTAAGACCAGGAAATTGTACATTTAGTTGTTCCTAACAGCCACTGAAAACCTTTGGACTGTTAATTTTTTCATCAGGAAATCTGGATAGTAGGAAGCCCAGCTCCTCATTAAATTCTGCTGGCTAATTCATGATACATCATTAAAATTTTAAAATCCACCCTTTTTGTCAAGTACTTTTCCTTGTATTAATTACCTAATCACAACAGACTCAACTGATTAATAGTCCTTGTAAAATGTGGTTTCAGCCTTTTAGAAGGGTCCATCTGGTTAGAAAATTTGTCCTTATTATGGAAATTGTTGTGGGAAGTTCTATTGCTGTTAAATGCTAGTAGAGTATTTAAAACAGGGGGTATATAGAGTCATGGTGGAGAATGAAAACCATGAAGAAAATGAGATCTTTCCACTTTATTTGTATGCACCACATCCCAGAGACTCCATGTACAGTATATATCATGGAATAAATGTTTTAAATGAAATACATTTGAATTTTCTGAACATTTTAAAAACTAGCTGTATCAGATGTTCCTACATGAGATTTTTTTTATGATTCTGGTAGGCTGATGGTATGTGCTGCAAAATATTCACAGCTAGAAACGTGGTTAATTTAATTTAATTAAATTAAAAGACTTGATAATACTGTTGTATGATGAGATGTTGTATGAGAAATTCTGAGTTTAACTCTGGCTCACAGGACCAATGTATTCAGTAATAATTGAGTTAAATAACTGTTTCAGAAACAAACATTTTTAGTAATATTGATATTCCGGAGCATGAGACTAATTTTTTTCACCCATGTTCTAATAGTTATGATGCATTTGACAAGATGTCACATTGATAAGATGCGAGTGTATGTCTCTGTAGCTATCAAAGTAGCTAGATATAGGTTATACATGTATAAATGTTTATATATTTATTCACATTTATAATCTATAATTTATAATCTGACAGTGACATATCTGCATCATGCATTAGGATATGTGCAATCATGTATTCATAGGTATGATTTGTGTAGCATCATTATAATCTGTTTCTTACAAGACAGTGATAGAGCCACAAGACTTCAAGCAGTACGAAAACTTCAAGCTTCATGATTTTTGTGAAGGTGGATTCAAAGTACAAGTCTTTTTCTTTGAACCAGTGTAAAATGAAATCAAGTGATGTTCATGAAGATTTCCAAAACCATGGTTAACACTGAATAAAACAAAACCAAAAGAAAAAAATATCTGTATATATCACTTCAGAGCAGATGTTAGGCAAATACTACCAACCCAAATGTACCACAACAAGTGTCCCCTTTTCTAAAATAAAACCACATGGGATTGATTTAAAAATTATGGAAACAAGAATACCTCCCCTGCCTCCTCCTTTACCTCCCCCACCCTAACTGGTAATCTCTCCTATTTATTTCACCGTTTTACAAACTGTTGTTTGCCAAAGCAAGGGGCAGAAACTTACTTTACAAGGAAAAGCTGATTTGATTCCAGCAGCTGTGGCTTGATTTAAGACACCATACGCTATACAGTGAAATCACAGGAGCTAGCAGTACTGTAAAGACACATTCAGACAGTGGCAGACTGTATCAAAATTGAAGGTTCATTAAATTAACAGCGTAACTTCAGTGTTTGTTCTCAAAAAGCACTTCGTTTTCCATCCATACACAAAACACAATGAACAGAAATTGATGCAGTATCCCTCCAACTTAGAGAATAATTCATTATCATTCTAAATTCATAACACTTTGTCAGAGTTTAAAATTATTTTTTAAATCTTTTTCTTTCATAAAGTGGGAATATGCTGATTTGAGACAACACTTTCTTCAAAAATATTAGAAAAATCTATGCTGATCAACACAGAGAGAACACTGAGGCAATTTCTGACATGCTCAGACACTCTTGATACTGAACACAGCTTCATGGAAAAAAGCTTATACAGTAGCCCAGAATACCAATTGTTCATCTCATTTATTTCTTCCTATTGGGTGTATGTGGAGTGGCATCCTAATTGAGTGTTAATGAAGAATTAATTAGAATTAAGTGCTTCAATAGAAGTTGGTGATTATTAGCTTTTTTAGTATGGGGCAATTTAATTCTTAAGCAGTTCCCCCACATTTTCAAAATGAGTATAAAACAAATAGAAAGGCCATTAGTTCTCCCTTCTTCCCTCAAGCCTTGAATTTGCATACCTCTATATGATGACATTTTTAGGGTGATTTTTAATGACAGCACTGGAAACCTGTCTCTCCTGCCTCTCTAAAGGAAAAGGACTGTCCAAGTTTTCAGTAAGCTTTTTGTATGTAGCTTCCATCACCATGTTTCATCTCTGCTGTGAAGAAGCCATTTTGTAACAGAGCAAAGGTCTTGCTCAGTGTCCATGCTCACTCAATTCCCAACCTGTCAGCTTAGCTGAAAAGCCTTGCACCTGGGCTATAGATGTATAGGAAATGTAACATCTCATAGGAGATGGAGTTTGAAAACAAACTGATTTCCTATAGGTTGGAAGACACCTGCCAAGTGATAATGACTTAAGGTCATTGTGGAACTAAGTTAATATGACCCTGAGACCACAGCTGAAAGATTTTGTATTCCTTCAGCCTAACAAAGATTAGACTTTCTGTCACTAGCATCTCTGTGTTTTCAGACATCAGTGAAACTGGCTATTTTACTTTATTTTATATTGACCTGATATGAGAAAATAAGCAGGAACACCTTCTTAAAGAATTAATTTCTTCATCTTCTGTCAAATATAATAAAAAATAACATAACATAGAAAAGCAGCAGGGAGTTTTGTAAAACAGAGAAACTTCCACATTCTATTTTTTAATTTTTTTTTTAAATGGCTAACATTTCCCTTGGGAAGTTTGCAGCTGGATACAGGTTCTCATGTTTTTCTTTCTTCAAAGTATTTTATGGATATTACTGTTAGGGAAGGGAGAACACAGTGACTTTCTGACATGAAAAAAGATGAGGCTAAAAATAGTATACTATGGTTTTGTATTACCTTTCTAATCCTTCAGTTTGCCTAGTGATGATGCTGCCTGAGCTTTTAATGGCAAGCCAGAGCTATAGAATTGTGTCGCAGGATTTAAAACCTACACACTGCTTTGGGTGGTACTGCTGGCGTGCCCACAACCGTGTTTCGAATTGCTGCTAAATCTGCATCTCCCTGTGCAAACGGCAACTTGAAAAAATCAGCGTTTTTAGGTCAGCCTTAACCCTAAAGGTAATTTGAATTTCACCAATTTAATGTTACTAAGATGTGGAAAAAAAATTAACCAAAACAAAAATTTTACAACAATATTTAAAATAATAAAATGGAGTATGCATGCAAGAATAGCCTGTTGACTCAGGCTTAAAAAGAAAGCAACAAAGTATATTTCATATGAATAAGTATATACAGTTTCTAATGAGCTTGAATTTAGTCAAAGAGGATGAAAAGTCTTGTGTGTACAGTTTTTTAAGTTCTACCCTAAATCTTATTCATCTTAGTGAACCAGCATGTTTATGAATCAAAGGAAAATTACTGTTGCAGAGTCTGTAACTTCATAAGTTTCATACACACAATAAGTATGCATTTATTTATATATATATAAAAATGTATACATATACATATATGTAAACCTTTTACTGATGGATAATCTAAATATATGTCTGGGAAATATTTAGTTCTAACTAAACATCTTGCTGAACTGGAAGAGATTTTTGTGTGTGTGTATAGAAGATTCTCCAGCTCAGAATGGCTCAGCTCGAGAAGTACCATGTTTATGAGGTTATCTTCACTAATCAGATTAACGGTGAATTACTATTAATTTAAGAGGATTTTTGGAAATTTCCAAGCAGGAATTGAACTCAGAGAATGCCACAGTAGTTTTAATTAATGGACGAAGGAGAGAAAAATAAAAAAAAGGAAGGTAAAAGGCAATCTGGAAAAATGGCACTCAATTATGCTGGGATGTCTTAGAGATACAGAATTAAGTATTTTAAATAATGAACAATGTGAATCTAAGGACCACAAGCAACCTCATAAGAGCCAAAATAATAACAAATGATAAGCTTTTTATGGACAAACTGTTAAAGCAATATTCATCTGAAGACGGGGAAAATGAAGGAAGTCTTGCTGAAAGCCCACTTTTGTAAGAAAGAATAATAGTGTGTCATGATCATGTGGGAATATGTTCTTATGGCAAGGACATCCATGGGAAAGAAAGGGCAGCTCTCCTAGTTGCATGAAATAACTTTTAACTACACCAGATACATGGCTGAATCAATATCACATAGTGATTAAAGCCATGAAGGAAAAGAGGTCATACTGTTTGAAGGCCTACTTAAGCAAGGGTCTGGTTTTAAAGAACTGAAATGTAAGGCATCAATATGAAACATTTGTCCAATGCTGAGACAGCTCTGGGAGAGCCCAGGTGCTGAGTAATACATATGTATTCCTATAGGACAGGATCTTACTTTGAGGTATTAAAAATTAAAAATTATTTACATGAGAATGTAAGAACAGCAGTGTGGGTTTGTACTCGGATCTACTAATATTCTGTCTTTGAGAGCAGCTGAAACAAAAGCTTAGTAAAAGGTTATAAGAATAGAGTGAGTGCACACAGATGCTTTCCTGTAATACCCTCTCACCTTCCAGAATTATGTAGTTTGGCCACTTTCTGAGACCTAGACTGCAACTTTCTGGTTATATCAATGTGAAATACACATAGCGCTAGTGTATACAGGTATACATTCATATATATGTATACATAAGTACATGAACAATTATGTGTAGATGTATGTGTATAAACATGCATACACAGACAGTTTTGTGTTGCTGTGTGTACATACACACATCTAGCATAGATCCACGTATGTTTTTTCCCCTCTTTTTTCACAAATGTGATGTTATGTTAATAAATAAAATAGAATGGATCATCAGGCCATTTTACTTCAATATATCAGCTTGTTCTTGCTTTCCTCCCTTGTTTTGTATTCATGAGAATATCTTTGACTTAAGAATGTTGTAATGTCGTCAATTTGTAATAAGCTTTTTGTTAAGGGGATTTTACAGCTGGTTAAAGCCCAGTGAGTGGGTTGCAATTATGACCTGGACTTAGCTACTTCCTGTTTTCCATGCTTGATTTTGTAAATTTTATATTTTGCATTCATTTTATAATTCAGAGAAATTTGAGAGAAAAGAGAAATTTTAAAGTTATTAATTTTAGTGCTCTGGAGAATGGGAACAAATATGTTAAATTTGTAAATTAAATGTTTCTCTAAACTGAAATTTCTAGTTTATAAAAAATGAATCATGTATTCATAAAATATCTCCATGCCAAATATTAATATCTACAAGGTTCAGCCTTGGCTATGCATGTGGGTATGTGTGTGGAAGTGCATACAAAAGCACTACTTTATGATGCTACAAAACTGGAATGAGTATAAAATCATTCACAATACTAATAGCTATACAATCAGAAAAAATGATTTACACCAAAATCCATTCTTTAATCTTATAACACCCATGTCAACAAAACTAAGCATTTCACATTAAAGAGAATACAGTCTGACATATTAAAATCAGTACATAATTTGCTGGACAAATTGCTGTTCAAAATCAACTATATATGCCTTTCTTTCAAGTGGTTTCTATTAGTTTATCAATAAACCTTCCATGGACTTCATGGCTCAATTGCTGACAAAGTTCAATCAATGTAGATAGGCCTCCAGCAGCAAGATTTTCCAAGACCACTTGAAGAGCAATGTGTGGAAAACAAACTAGTTATCGAATGCTTTTCATTTATAATGAAAAGTATTTGTCTATTACAGACAGTGCCTAAGAGATCACGAATGATGGCATCAATACCAAGCTCTCCTAGCAGACCTCAGAAGAAGAAAATTCAGTACCTTTAAGAGTTCTATATATCTATGAGACTTCATTGGCAACGCTTTGCTGCTGAGATGGACTTAGTAATATCTGTAGCCAAATGAAGCAAAAATAAAGACAAAAGAATGATACACACTAACCTAACCACATAGGAAGGCTTCTGTGCACATTCTTTAGTAGAGCCAACAAGTGAATGATTCTTTTAAAAATTCATTTCTCTCTTCCATTTCAGAGATGGATGGTTTTCTCAGTCTGTCCTGACATTAGAAGAGTTGTTGGTCTATATAGTTGGCCAAACACATACCACAAATTTGATATATGTTGCACCTCACTTGTAAGCTCCTACTGCTGGGCTCGGCATGGAAGACGGATGTCTGTAAGAAAGGTAGCCCTTTCTGTAAGAAAGACAGATTAAGTCGAGTGGGAGAGAATTAAGGGAAATATTTTTGTAGGTATGTTCAAGTTTTGAAAAGTTTCAGTTCATGACTTGGACTCTTTTTGTAGAAGAGCTGCGCAGCTTGATAAATAACTGTCTACTCAAACTATTGCATGCAAGAACATACTGCTTTTTTTAACTACAGCACAGATTGTGTGGGGGAAAACTCCTACAGATTAAAGAAATAAAAGAAAGGTGGAGCTTAACTTCATCCCTGGACACTGTTGAAACCTGTAATGACCATCCTGATGGAATTCCACTACATGACCTAAATAATTTCATAGAAATGTGTTTATTCTAATATATTTCCATTTTGTGTTTTAGCTTAAAACGTAGTATTGTTTTTGTCACCTGCAGATGACTAGGGCGTTTTTTCATTAGCATATGACCTACACAAGGGAGTTGACATCTCCCAAGGAATTCAGAATGAATGCTTCCTTACAGTGATTTGTATTACATAGTGTATGGCTGGTACCTACAAACCACAAAAAATCCTTCAGGAATAGAAAAAAGTTCAATTCTAATTATTTAATTATTGTTTATTTTTCTTTTTCTTCCTTCACTGTGATAAAAATTCTGTTTATTTGAATGTAAATATGTGGAGAGACACACTGGAGTAGAATTTCCAGAAGTGCATGAACAATTTGGGAGTACCTAATTTTGCCACATTAGTGGTGCTAAGTGTGGTGTTTTCTGAAATCTTAATTTACGTTTTCTTCCCTCTTACAGTATTGTGCCAGCCTCGTACCACCTTTCTAAGCACCCCTCTTCTTTTAATCATCTCTTCCATCTGATTCATATGGCATACAGTACACCTCATATATTTCTTATCTCAGTATATTTAGTATCTATGAATGAATTTGTTTCAGCACTGCAGCATGTCAAATATGATATCACAGACATACCAGTTTTAAATAAGCGCTTCCTCAGAATTTTCACAATGTCATAAGCAGTGGGTGGAAGGGAGAAGATTCTCGACATTCAAGAGTCATTTTCTATAGCATGGAGCTGGAAAGGTTTAATTCATAAAGAAACTACTGTATGAAACAGTCACTCCCATGGGCTGAATTTGCAGTTAGCAGTTTCCCTTTTTAAGTTGTACTTCTTTTGCCACAGGGGAATACCAGCAACCATGAGCACACAGGGGTGCCTTGAGGGTAAGAGTGCATTGCCTCTTCTCTGACAACTGCTTTGTTACTCCAGGTACACCAGCCTTTCTACAATTCAGATTACAATTGTTTTTCTAATATGCCTTAATGCCTTCTTTCTAATTTTTCTTACAGAATACCTCTGATTTCCAAATTTCCTTTCCAGCTAATAAAACTTACCCTATGACTTTTCTGTTTCCCTTCCTTGACCCAGGCAGCCAGCCAAAGCCTGTTTGTAACCACAAATGTTTCTGGCAGTTAAGTTCCTTAACTCCCAGGTGTAAGAAATAAGAAAATTAATACTAGCTATTTTACACTATATCCCCATCAGTTGGGGCAAAGTCAAAACAAAATTGAGAAGGCTGACAGGAAGCACTGAATACCTCTTTATGTACATTGTTGGGACCTTTTTTTCATTCAGTCATTTGTTATTTTGACTATATTTCATAATCTTTCTCATTATTTGTCAAACTCCATTTGGGCAATCAATAAATTTTTCTAATTGCAAACAAATGTGGTATCTCCTGAGCACTGACCTAATTGTGAGTTAGAGTTGCAAAACCCACTCAAGATCCAGACGATAACATAGCCTATCTGCTTCAAGTGCTAAACCTTGTAGGCACCTTCATTAATTTGCTGTATTTTACCAATCTTAACAATCCTTTCAGAGCAAAACTTCAGGTACTTGTCTTGTGGTGGGGGTCAGATTTCAAGTAGTTAGTTACCTGCCAGCCAAACCACTTCGCAGGGAAGAGAGTGAGCCCAGCTGTAGGTTCTAGCCCTTAATGAGATGGCTTTTTAGCATAGGGGTCCAGTTTTAAGGGAAGGGCTGCAGATACTGGTGGATACTGGCACAGATGCTTCATGACTGTGGTTGCAGTGTATGACATGGATTTGGTCTTCTGCAGTCTAAGTCTGCTGCTTGGGTAAATGGTTCTATTATTACTATGGTTTCATCTTGAATTTGACTAAGCATCCAAAAAATTACATTCTCAAACACCCCAGATAGGCAGAAGATCCTAATATTTCCTATTGTTTCCCATTATTCTCCACAAGAAGGAGTGGATATATATTTAAATATGTACAGAGATGCCTGACGTAGAGGGGAAAGAACACGTAATGGGATGGGAGATCTCCATCCTGAACATTTTCAGCAGTTTCTTTCTCCATCTGTTGAGGATATGATAGTGAGACTGGATCATTAAACACAACTCACCCTCAAGACAGGCACTTAGGAGTTATGTAAGATTGCATGTTGGGTCAGATGTCTGAATTACCTGGGATGAATTCTACCCAAAGCCATATCTGGTTTTTTGTGCAGTAGATTTTAATATAAAAAAATATTTCCTTTTACTTCTTTCATCCTTGGAAAGGTGTTTATTTGCTCATTTTCATTTGAAGTGACAATCAACAGTATTTTAAGACATGTTTAAATATTTCACCTTATTAGTCCCAAACTCTGAAGCTAACAGAGCTGTTAAGTGCTGAAAATTCCTTTGTTTTATTAATGTTAGTTAGATAATCCCTATGATCCTCCTGCCTAAAACTGCTCTGGACAGATACCTGATGAATTTCAAACAATGAAAAGGCCAACACTAGCTAAGTTCCTGGTCTATCTCATATTTAAAATTCATTAATTTGCTTTGCCAGCTTCCTGGTTTAAGACAGGGGCTAAAAAAGGAAGCAAGATAGAAAACTCCATGTTCATATGCCATGAAACTCTAAGATAAATGAGAATGAAAAAATAAAGCACAAAAGAATGTATTTTCTACCAATTTCTGCAATTTGTAATCCAAATTCTACGTAAAAAAAAAAATAAAAATTCTTTCATTAAGAAAATATGCACTGTTTAGAATTCTTTCATCCAAATATGCTTAAGAAAGTACAATATTTAATTACGCTTATCATTTAGATCAACATTAACCAAGGAATTTGTTTTAAATAGATGCAGAGGAAATGTTGTTCATAGCCTTAGTTTGTAACAATGGTTGCTCTGTTTCAATGAGTATCACTTCACACCAAATGGCTACATCTAATATGCCAAAATACGAAATGCAGTTCTAACACTTAAAAAAAAATTAAATTTAATTTAGAGATTGCTAAATGTGGGACTCCGGTTGCTCATAATTTTGCCAAGCTTGAATCATTTGGGCTAAATTCATCCACAGATGTTTGTAGCAGCCTGTGGTTGGTTCAGTAGGGAAATATTCTTCATTTTATTTTTCTCTTTCCTTTCTTTTTTTTCTTCTTTAAAAAAAAACAAAACCAAAACCCAACAGAGTAGTTCACTCAGAAGAGCTGCCCATAAAGCACTCAAAGAAATGGCAGTGCTATCTTAATTTGTCTTCCTAGTGCCTAGGCTTTTTGATATAGTTACATAATTATATACTATTTTTTCCACTGAGTGTTGCTTCACTCATGGTAGAGGAAGGACGCACCTCAGGGAATAGATTGGGACTGTGCAGTTACAAAAAGCCCTCCTTGCCACTGTCATAGGCCCTCCAGCATCATTTGCTGCAGAAGACATCAGGTGTACAGTGTGTGAAGCAGGAGGCCAGGAGATGGGGTGAGAAGGTCTTGGGAGGAAAGCAGCAAAATGGTGCAGCAGGCTTGAAATATCTTGCTTTTTAGCACTAAATCGTTAAGTCAGAACATGGTATTAGCACAGCTATGCTGCTTCTCGTATCCAAGTCGTTCATTCCTGGCCCAGATACCTCCCACGGATCTGCAACATACCATGTAATTGAGTGATCCTTATTTTCTGAGTGCCTGCATTGAGGTCTAGGGTCTGATTTGCAGAAACTGTGTGCACTCACAGCTGCCACGGCTGTCCTTGGGACGCTGCTTTGAACATCTAATCTGCTGCATAATTCTTAGTACTCCACAGAATCAGGTTCTGTGTATCTCTGATTGAATGAGAAAATTAGTGGGCTCTTTGGATGTTTGTATCTGTGTGCCTCAGTTCTCAATTTGTAAAATGGGGATGATAATTTCATCAGATGGTTGTGGAAGTAAAGTCATTATTCTAAGCAGAGCACTCAGGTACTACACTGATGAGTACCGGAAGAAAAGCTACCGGAAATTAACAACTCTGTATTCAGAGCAGGGTTTAAATAACATGCAGTAAGTAATGCATTGAAGCACTCATTGAGCATAAACGAGAAAACAGCTATTGAATAGTTGCTCATTACATGGACAGTTGCCATCCTCTGCACTGACAGCAACAGTAAAGAAAAAAATACTATGTGAACCTGTAATTAAAGACTGCATCAAATTCTGAATACAAAAAAGGCATCTCGCTATATTTGCTTTGAAAACTGTGATATTGATATTCCCTCACTTCTGACTGCTTCACTCTGTGCTCTTCCTCATTCTATTTCTATGTTAAAAATTTGGGCTACAGTAACTGCTATGACTCTTTGGCTGAATTTTATTCCTCCATAAGCAGCTGGAAAATAACATTTGGAATTGCTTGTGTAATGTTTACCTGGTCTCTGGGCTGCTCTGTTTAACTTGGAGGAGTCATATGAGCAAAGTGTGGACAAAATCTGTTTCTGATTCATCAAGTCTTATGCTGATCTTTTCATAATTCATTTAACATTAGAGACAGATTTAATTTCCTGTGATCCTCATTTTGCTTGTGTGATCTATCTCTTTCCTGAGAGAAAAACAGAATTTGAGGACAAAGACTCTGACTGTCAATATGCAGTGTGGACATCTTTGTGTATGTACCTATGCATACCAAATATAATTCTGTTTTTCACTCTGAAGTTTGTTTAAGTGCTGTTGATATAACATTTGGGAATATAATCAACAAATCTCTATAGAAACATTTTGTTGGTATCGTCACAGCACCTACAAGCTGCAGAACTGTTCTCATTGAAATGTGAGGTGAGATCATAAACTACCCTTTTGACAGTAATATGCCACTGCGTATGTGGTACAATTCAGTCAATAGGAATAAAAGGGCAGCATCTTTAGAAATCACTGACAAGCACCTCTTAAAATACATCAATGCTTTTTCCTAAGGTGTTGCCATTTTCTTTCATTCCATCAGAAGCGATAAAATAAAGTGATACCTTTCACATTGATTTATTTCCAACAGACAGCTTGTCTAAATTCAGCAAGGCATTAAACAATGTAAATAAGCAAAGCTTTTGCCTAAAACTTCCCGGAATTAGTAACAAATGTTCATGATCTCATACAATTCTTTTCAACTCTGAATAAACTATGTATGATATCACCCATAAGTAACCAGAATGGGATTAATTTTATCGAAGTTTAGAAGACTGCTGTGTGTACTTTGACATGTTTGACAACCAACTTCATCTCCCTTCACAGTCAAGGAAAACATTTTAGAACCCAATCTATCTAGCATGTTAGGATGTCTATTTCCAGGTGAGAGAGGCAGCACCCCAAAATTCCTATTTCTTGGGTGAAAGAAATTTTCACTATGGGAAACTCAGGGAATCTGGACAACTAATTCAGTCAGAAAAATGCACATTTGATTGTAATGTCGCAATTTGTTGTTAAATCGATCAAATATAATTTTTATCTCACAGTTATTAGTAATTTAAACTGGTAATTTGCACAGGCAGTGGAATACCCATACCTAGGCTGCTGAATTATTCTTACAGTCCTTAACATGGATAGGACTGGGGTCACCTGGCATTCGTGCATCCAAAGGGGTACCAAAGGGGTACAAAGTGAGAGTCAGCACATGGCCTGGCCTGTGGGTAAGACAGCAAGTCCAACATTATTTGATTTACAAGTATGTATGTGGTTTATATATACTGTATTCCAGTAAGTGAAATGCATCCATTCTGCTCTTGAAAGAGACTTTGTTAGCTGGACCCAAGTAGAAACATGGCAATAAGAAATGCACAATAATAGATCTGTAGAGTTATGAACAAATTCTAGTATTTGTCTCTGTCTTCTAGTAGCAGTCATAGTATCTTTCTCTTTTCAAGTAGGATTTGAGTCTTTAAACATACTCTTAGTGAGTTCTGCTGTTGCAAGTAAATGTTTATGGTTAAGCATCCCAAATAAACATCTTTGAAGTCAGAATACCATCTCTTATATCAGTAAGACTGATATATAACTTCATGTGTGGCAGATATTACTCAGATAGGTACAGACCTTAATTACTGTTTCTTTTATTTCTATGCACGTGATAATCTGAGATTAGCAGTTATCACACCAGGAAAGTGATCTCCTTCTAATGTATTTAAATTTCAGGTAAGTGGAAATAGATTTCAAACACAAAACCAAAAAGAGATCCAGGTTAAGAAGATGAGTGTAGTGCATGCTAGAATCTGTAATATTTCAGCTATTCAAACAGAAGCATCCTAAATCTCATTTTATGTATGTTCTGTGAATACCGTTAAGGATCCAGACAGTACTGTTAATGGTGTCTCAGATATTTCAGGCTCTGAAATATGCATACTAAATTTAGAATGCGCAGGTAATGGTAAAACCCAGTAACTATATATACTTTCTTATGTACAGCAATATATACTGACACATGTGATCCATGGGAAAAGATAAAAAAGAAGGTAGGGGGTCATGTTAAGTGAGACAAAGCCAGATCAGACAGTCGATAGCCAAGTTTTTGAATGAAAGAGTAATAAGATACACGGGCAGAGAGTGGATAAAAAAAAGAATCATGATAATAGAGACAATTGGGAAAGGTAGTGTAATTTTGAGTTCTGCAGCTACAAAGATTAGAAATGCAAAGGTGATAACAGTAAGCAGTTTTCATTCATTGCTTTATATTCTTCTTTTCAAACTGGACACTATAATTTACCCTGTATTTGCAGTTTCATATTCTTTTCCCTTTCTGCCAGTCAAATTCCCTACCATTCCTCTCACCAGCCCCCATTTTCAAACTTCAGCTTGCATCATCACTTTTTTTCATATTGTCCACTTTCTTCAGGATCATTCCCCTTCTTTCATTTCTTGTAAACTGACTCTCTTAGTTGTTGGTTGGTGCTTTCAGTTTGGTGTTCATTATGGATATGACTAACTCTGAGGGCAATTATGTTGACAATAAGAACAACTCAGAGAATCACAGAATCACAGAATCGTAGAATGATTTGGATTGGAATGAGCTTTAAAAGTCATCTAGTTCCAACCCCTCTGCCATGGGCAGGGACACCATGCATTGACCAGTGCTCAAATCCCTGTCCAACCTGGCCTTGAACACTGCCAGGGATGATGCAGCCATAGCTTCTCTGGGAAACCTGTGCCAGTGCTTCAGCACCTCCGCAGGAAAAAATTTCTTCCTAATAGCTCATCTAAATCTCCCCTCTTTCAGTTTAAAGCCATTCCCTCTTGTTCTATCACTACAGGCCCTTGTAAAAAGTCCCTCTTCAGATTTCTTGTAGGCCCTTTTCAGGTACTGGAAGGCTACTTTAAGGTCTCCCTGGAGCCTTCTCTTCTCCAGGCTGAACAAGCCCAAATCTCCCAGCTTGTCTTCACAGGAGAGGTGCTCCAGCCCTCTGATCATCTTCCGGGCCCTAATCTGTATCCACTCTAGCAGGTCCTCGTCCTTCTTGTGTTGGGGGCCCCAGAGCTGAACACAGCACTGCAGGTACGGTCTCATGAAAGCAGAGTAGAGGGGCAGAATCACCCTGCTTGTCCTGCTGGTCATGCTTCTTTTGATGCAGTCCAGCATACGCTTGGCTGTCTGGGCTGCAAGCACACACTGCCAGGTCATTTTGAGATTCTCATTGAGAACAAGCCCCCAGTCTTTCTCCACAGGGCTGCTTTCAATCCATTCTCTGCCCAGCCTGTAGCTGTACTTGGGATTTCCCTGACCCAGACACAGGACCTTGCGCTTGGCCTTTTTGAACTTCATGAGGTTTTCACTGGCCCGTCTCTGAAGCCTGTCAAGGTCCCCATGGATGGCATTCCTTCCCTTCAGCACATTGACCACACCACACAGCTTGGTGTCATCATCGGCAAACTTGCTGAGGGTGCACTTGATCACAGTGTGCATGTCACCAACAGAAATGTTAAACAGCACTGGTCAAAATACTGACCCCTGAGGTACACCACTTGTCACTGGTCTCCACTTGGACATTGAGCCACTGACCACAATTATTTGAGTTTCATCAGGTATTTTTTGGCAGCTCATGTCTATAGGCTTCATTTCCAAAGGAATTTTTGGCTCCTGCCTTCCTGTGTCATTGTCCTGGGTTCAGCTACAGCAGTCATTTTTTCTCCTTCTCAGTAGCTGGGGCAGTGCTGTGTTTTTGACTTTCTGTCTGGGAACAACGCTGATAACACCGATGTTTTTAGTTGTTGCTCAGTAATGTTTACTCTGACCAAGGACTTTCTCAGTCTCATGCTCTGCCAGGGAGGAGGGGAAGCCGGGAGGAAGCAGAGACAGGACACCTGACCCAAACTGGCCAAAGGGCTATTCCATACCGCAGCACGTCATGCCCAGTATAGAAACTGGGGGG
>NW_009910802.1:43015-54215 GCF_000696875.1 Nestor notabilis
CTCAACCCGGGGGAGTTACATCCCTCCGATTCTCCGCCCCATCCCTCCGGGAGCGGGGGGAGGAAGGAAAAGGAGGGGGGAGTGAGCTAGCGGCTGCGTGGTTCCAAGTTGCCAGCTGGGCTTAAACCACGACAATCATTAGCTTAGCCTTTGACACTGCTGATCATAGAATCATAGAACAGTTAGGGCTGGAAAGGACATTAAGATCATCTAGTTCCAATGCCCTGCATGGGAAGGGACACCACACACTAAACTATGTCACCCAAGGCTCTGTCCAACCTGGCCTTGAACACCACCAGGGTTGGAACATTCACAACTTCCTTGGGCAACCCATTCCAGTGCCTCACCACCCTCACTGTAAAGAACTTCTTCCTTATATCTAATCTAAACTTCCCCTGTTTAAGTTTGAAGCCATTACCCCTTGTCCTACCACTACAGTCCTTGATAAAGAGTCCCTCTCCAATGGGATGTGGGTTTCTCTAAAGGAGTCGTAATGGAATTCCTTCTGGAAGCCTGAGATGTGATGAAGACTGATCCAAACCCTTGCTCCCAGGAGGGCCACATAGGTTAGGATAGGTTGCTTAGGGCCTTCTTTTAAGGATCTCTAAGGATGGATGTTCTTTCTTTCTGGGCAGCCTTTTTTGGTGTTTGAACACTTTGACCTGTCAAGGCTGAGAGAAGACTCTGCCAGTAAAGACCAAGGCAAAGAAGGCATCAGATACTCAGGTCCCTTTCTTTTGGATATAAATAATATGTAGTAATATTACGTAACATTTTAACTCGTTGTGAAACCAAGTGAAAAGACAAAATTCCAGTTGCTTTGTTATTTCATTTGACCTCCAAATCTTGGTGATCACATAGGGCTAAATGTAAGTAATGTGGGAAGATAATACCAGCTAGGGTTCACATGTAATAACTAGGAGGATTGGATTATAACAGATTGTGAAATTGATTACATTTTTTAAATTTACGCTCTGATAAGTTTCCCAGAAATTACCTTTCCCCCCTGCAAAGATATGACAGAATTTGTACTCAACTTACACATGGTAAAACTGACATATATTGAGATTAGTGTCCTAAGCCTGTAACTATAGGAGGAGATAAAATATGGGAAGTTGAAAGATCATTCAAAATGATCTTTATTGAAATTTCTTAGGTCTTCAGAAAGGGGCAATGTTTGATAAGGCAACATTCTTTTCCTTTAATTTTTTTTTTTAATTTTATTTAACTTCTGCAAAAAATGACCTTTGTTTTAAGATTTAGATCAGATATTACAAATGAGAATTTGGGCCCTGGAAAGTTACCAAAGAGAAATGTGTCTAGCTTTTCAGATGGCATATGCAGTACATACTTCAGTATTTTTAGTACATTTTAAGTAGCGGTACAAAGCATTTTGCCAACAGACTGTCAATACTTCTAGCAAGTTAGGTCTTTCACTAAGAAAATCTTCCCAAAATATTCTGAGAAAGAAATATATGTGTTAATCAGTATTGTTCTACCTATTAGAGGCAGCATTTACTTGCACTTACAGCTTATGATTGCAAGTTAATTGGCCCATAATTATGTTTCTGATGTGAAAATTAACTCTGTACAAAAACTGTATAGTAGGGTCCTCAATTTTAGGTTAAAAAAAACCCCAACAAAACGAAAGACAACAACATAAGAAAAAAAAAGTAAACAGAAAAATAGGCAAAATACCAATGAATTGGTAGAACTATTAAAACAGACAGATTAAATTCTACCTATTAGATACCTTATATTAAGTGCTCAAAAGTTGAGGTCTGTGAAAGCAGAGGTCATTTCTGTAATTTGAATAGCAAAAAGCTTTCAGTTAACCTATGTCTTAAAAGTACTGACTATATAAATCTTTTGAAGTTAGAACGATTGTGAAATATATTAAACCAATACAATTTATTCAGAAAAAAAGCTTAAATGTACAATCTTACAAAGGTGAAACATGTTGATGTCACCATTATTCTGTGATAACTCTGTTTTTAGTGCATTCAGCTGTGAACTGCCTACTGAATAGAAACAATGCCTCATAATAGCAAAATCCATTTTCAGATCAAGTGAAGAAAAGACAATTTACATGTCACCTCTTTTCTGCTGCCTGGCATTGTCATTCAAGGAACACTCTCAATGTTGCTCATTTGTGAATTAAGTATTTGAATATATAAAAAGCATTAACATTTGTCAAACTTTACCCCTTTCAGTACATTTGGGGGTCTGACATTGTTCTCCTGTATTCAAAATTCTTCTGAAAATTTACTGATTAAAAGCATTTCTCTGCTTTCTCAGACTTTCAGTTCCAAGTCATAGTAATACAAAGACCTTGGATACTACAGGAAGCTGTGCTTCAGGCACTGAAGCTAGTCAGAATAATTTCAGGTCCAATGTATTTACTGAATGACACATACAGAAAATTCCCAACTGCTGGATTGTGCTGTGTAGCCATCGGAGGGCTGATCTTCGTGCTATTTAGATGAACACTAAAGGGAGTCTGAAGGCCTGGATGCAGCGCCAAAAGCCCATGGAGAGATTTTAGTTGAAACCTGTTATTTGCAAGGCTGGCAATCCAGCAGCTTAAAATATAATAAAATTGATACATGAGGGAATACCGTAAGTCCAAAATTTTCATGGAGACAAAACAGTCAGTCCTTCTAATGGTGACATTATGTAATATTGTGTTCAATCAAGGTGTTTGCTTGTAGTCAAATGAATTGGAAGGTGTGTCTGACTCAAGATAAATTTCAAATTACTCAAAGGACTTTTTCAGGAGGGTGCTAGATGGCCCAGGCCAAAAACTTGTCAGGAAACATGCCAACATTTTAATAGTAGACAACTCTAACTGTGACCCGGAATTTACAAGCATAAACTGAAGACTGTGGGGTGGGAAAGGATGCAAAACCATTCCCAATACAGCTCTGTGACTTCAAATACATGTGCTAAAATGTGAAGCACATTAATAATACTTTTAGTAATGAAGAATAATCTTTGACCGACTTTCCCAGCCAACAAACTAGAATGTTTAATATCTGAAAACACGAATAAGGCAAATCAAATCTGTATGTTATAATAAGAGAATTTTGTAACACTAGGGATATGCTGAGAAATTTGAAGTGTTGCTTTTACTTTTTGAATGAAATTACATAGTTCAGCCATAAATTATTGATAGAAGACTTACTAGCTGAAATTCTATGCCCTGTTTTATAAAGGAGGATACATAATCACAGCAATTCTCTTCTATTGCCAATTAAAACTTTTCTTAAAGAAAGGTACCAAAAATAAAACATAATGTAAAATTTATTTCTAACTTTATTTAACTGAGTTTTAATGGAATTCTGGCATTTCTTTTGGGAAAAACAGAAACTAAACCAAACCAAAACAAACCAAACAAAAAAGAAAAAACAAACACCAAACCAAAAAACACCAAACCAATTCTGAAGACTCTTGCTTGAGCAGCTGCAAAACTCATTAAGGGTACTATTAAGTAAAAACTATATAATAATCCGAGACATCTTCCTGAGAGAGTACTATACTCCTCTGCAACACTTAACTATGTCATAAGAAGTGGCCAGCATCACCCCTAGAAGTACTTCCCTGTTTCAACAAATGAGTCATGTCATGTGAGATATCTTCTATCAGAAAAAAGTCCAGCTATGGACCTCATGTGTGTATCTAGCATAAACATCTAACTCGTATAGTCTGGATGCCAATGTGCCAGTGGACTGTTTGCAGAACATCTCTTTTATCATGTACCTTTTGGAGAGCCTGGATGTCTGACTGTATTCATTGAACCACCCATGAGGCTAATTTTAGATATCATGAAATCTAAATTGGAAGCACCTAAGGGGCCTATTTGGATCTTGTTTCTAACCTCTGAAATAAATATTTAGGTCTTCCGAACACCTCCATAAGAACACAAAGAATTAGAAACACAGCTTAATACCAATACATAAATGCTATCATAATTTTATCTCAAACATTATTTTCTTTCCTCTACAAACCTTTATGGTCTGAGTTTGAATCATGACTTTAATAGGGATATTTTGCAAACCAGTTTATAATATTTACTCTGGAAGAAAATACAAGCTAATATACTGATTCTAAAAAGGTCTTGCTTCTTCCACAGAAGACTGCAAAGGCCCAGCTGTTCCCACATTTTTCACTTGCCAACTCAGTTCTGCTTGTGTGACTTCCATAACTTTTCCCCTCGCCAACCCTGGAGAGTGTCTTGTCTCCTGGTAATCCCACACAGAGTCTTAGATTACTTTGTTACTGGAAAATGCTTTCACCCTCAGGATTAATTCATGCATGCCAGATCTGTTCCAGAGTACTTTTTGAGTATACTGCTAAGGTTGATTGCCTGGTAGAGTGAACCACTGTGTATGGATCACAGTTTAGCACTTAGATTTATAGAATAGTTTAGGCTGGAAGTCACCTCTGGAGATCATTTGGTCTTGACCCTCATCAAAGTAGTGCCGACCTAGATTAGGTTACTCAAGGCCTTGCCCACACAGCTTTCACCAGTACTGTAGGGTGGAGAGTTCACAGAGTCCCTGGGCAGCCTGTTGCAGGTTTGTCTACCCTTGTGGTGAAAAATATATCCTAATGCATAATTGGAATTTCTTTTGTTGCACTTTTGACTGATCCTATTCGTTCTTTTTCTGTCCTCCTCCAAGAAGTATCTGGCTCTGTCTTCTCCATATCTTCTCATTAGGCATTAGGTAGCTTCCAACATCTATATCTTCCCTCAGATATCTCTTCTTAAGGTTGAGCAAACCTACCTTCTTCTCTTTGTACGTTATGTGCTCAAGTCCCCTGACAATCTTGGTGGACCTCCCCTGGAGACACTTGTATGGAGACACTTCTATATATTCTATCTTTTTCTTTATTGTATTGGGATATAACTGTACACAGTACCCAAATGTCACCATACAAGTGTGAACCAGAAAGCAAAATCAGCCTCAAACTGCTGGCTGCATATCTGCTAACACAGTCCTGTTACAGTTTGCCTTCTTTGCTGTAAGGGAATACTGTTGATTCTAGTGCATCTTCTTCAGCAAGACTCTTGGTTTCTTTTCTGCAAAACAGAATCAGTTTTCTGGCCTCTGACCAGCAGCACCTACTGTTCCATGGGTTTACTTCATCACAGGTGCAGGACTCTGCCTTTGCCCTGCTGAGCTTCATGAGGTTACTGACAGTCCATTTTTGCAGTCTGTCAAGGTCTCTGAATGGCAGTCCACCCACCAGTGTATTGTTCCTTTCCACCTCAGGTTTGTGCCCTCTGCAAACTGGGTCATTCAGGAAGTTATTGAAAAGTATTTGCCCTAGCGTTGCCCTTAAGGAATCCTTTTGGTAATCAATTGAGAATTAGACTTTTTTGCTGATGATCACAACATTTTGAGTCCTGTAATCAGCCAGTTTTCAACCCACCTTGTAGGTTACCTATCTAGTCCAGCTCTCTTCAGTTTGGGTACAAGCCTACTATGGTTGTCTTATAGATGCTATGACTGTGTCAAAACCACTGCTGAAGTCAAACTAAACAACATCCACTACACTTCCCTCGTGGATGAAGACAATCATCTTAACACAGAAGCACTTAACACAGAAGCCAAGCACCCCTTTGGGCTATATGTTGAATCCCTTGGTGTGAGAGGAAAAAGTGTTAGCCCTGTAAGGGCTGTTTCTATAGTTCAAAACCAAGATCAGTTGATGAATGCGCTGGGGAGGCACAAAGGCATACATGACCATTTGAAGGTGGACTAGATGATCTCCAGAAGTACCTTCCAACCTTGGTGATTCCATGAAATAGTAAAAGAGGTAATCAAATTGCCAATTGGGAATGGACCTGGGGTGAATTATCCTCTGAAGCACACCCAAGTTTCATCTCAAGAAGGACTAGCTGGTTCACTCCAGAAGAGAGTCTGAGGGTGAATAAACAAATCAGTGAATGGATTTCTGGGAAGGAACTAGGGAACTAAGTTCTTCAACTGTAAAAGTACTTCTATCTTAAAACCTGAGCTCCTTATCACTTTGTTATCCGACATCATCTTTGCCAGGATTACTCCAGAGGAGAACAGAGTGGAAAGCACAAGCATGGATCAGCTCTCGAAGCTTTCCAACATAAAAAGAGAGTATAGAACGTGTATTTTCAGGCATTTTGCATGTCCCTTGATGAGTAAAGAGCAGAGTCAGGAGTAAAGCTCCTTTCTTTACAGCTAAACAAGAAGAGCTTCACACTTCTTTAAGCTATAACACAGAAAAAGCTGGAAACCAAAGATCTAGAGAAAGACAAACTCAAAAGCACAATCTGACTTAAGGGTTATACTGTTTTCATAAAGGGATTGTTTTAATAGTGTAATTATTAATGGTTTGATCCATAAGAAATGTGAAAAAAGTATAAAAATGGACAAGAAACATGAAATCTACAGAGCAGAGCAGGTGGAAAATCAAGTGTGATATTGGCAATTTTTTGAGTTACATGGGGCTTTGTTGTTAGATATGGTGTTACTGGAACTGAGTTGCTGAGGTTATGCTATCTAAACAATGTCAGAGTATCATGTTGAGGAAACAGGATCTTTAATCCAGATTTGAAAAATGTGAAAATTATGATGAAATCGAACCAAGCTAGACAAAGTATGACCAATAAATGGCTTAGACCATTCTACTAGGAGTGGAGATAAAATGGAACATCTAATATGGACTTGCTCTGACAGGTCCATGTCCTTCTTGTGTCTGGGGCTTGTCATGGTTTAACCACAGGTGGCGACTAAGCCCCACAGAGCTGCTCACTCACTCACCTTCCCTGGTGGGATGGGGGAGAGAATTGGAAGAGTAAAAGTGAGAAAACTAATAGGTAAGGCAAACTCTGTGTAGGCAAGCAATACAAAACAAGGAATTCATTCACCACTTCCCATCAGCAGGCAGGTGTTCAGCCATCTCCAGGGGAGCAGGGCTCCATCACACATAACGGTGACTTGTAAAGACAAATGCCATCACTCCAAACATCCCTCTCCCCCTGCCCCTTTCTTCTTCTTTCTTCTTTCCGCAGCTTTTATATACTGAGCATGACATAATGTGATATGGGATATCCCTTCGCTCAGCTGGGATCAACTGTCCTGGCTGTGTCTCCTTCCAACTTCTTTTGTACCCCCAGCCTATTCACTGGTGGGATGGTGCGAGACACAAAAAAAGCCTTGACACTGTGTAAGCACTACTCAGCAATAACTAATCTATCCCTGGGTTATAACACTATTTCCAGCACAAATTCAAAACATAGTCCCATAGAAGCTAATATGGAGAATTTAACTTTATCACAGTCAAAACCAACACAGGGCCCCAGAGCTGAATGCAGTACTCCAGCTGGGGTCCCATGGTCACCATTGAACTATGTGCAGTAAATTTATTAGACTTACTATGCCTTCAGATTGTGTTTTGTGCTGGGCACAGCAATGAACACAGCATTACCAGATGAGGATAGAGTACTACCTGAATAACTGGAAAAGCACAAAATATATGGAACAAAAAAAAAAAATAATCAACTTTAAATAATTACTGTTAAATATCATTATGTGGGTTTTTTTTTAATTTTTGTTTGGTTGGGGTTTTTTTGTGGTTGTTGCTTTTGTCATGCTGTACAATGAGAAGATTATATTAGAGAGATCATGACTTTAGTTTGCTTATTTCAGAGGCATATACTGAACAATCTTAACTCTTTTTTTGTTTCACATATAAATCCATAATGTATCAGAACAACTTACATGACACCATTATTAACAGTATCAACCTGATTAGGTTTAAAAGCAAAACCATAATGGAAAGAATCAGCTACAGATTTTCAAGTGCCCAATATTTCTGACTCCAGTTCTGTCAGAGTTGTAACCATACAGAAAAGGAACAGCTGAAGCATAGAATAAACAGTGTTTTATGTGGCACTGCAAGTTTTGTCTCCTAATTGTTCTTTTTCTGAATGTGCAAAGTGGTTATTCACCTGGTGTGGGAGTTGGAGGATTGCATCTTCTATACTTTACTTTATATAGTTAGTTTAGAGAACCAAAGAAAAGCTAAGAACTAAAAAATGTCACCACATACAAAGAGCACCTGAAAATATAGTTGTACACTTTTTAAACAGAAGGATCAATACAGGCTCTGAGAGCATATCATGCCAGTGTGCAGTGCTCATCATTCTCTCACTTTAGATTATGAGGTTATCAATGAAGCTGTCAGTCACCACAATGCAGTTCATTTGCAGGAGCCAAAGCTACATCATCAAACTGTCCACAAATCTGAGAAACTGCCAGGGGAGAAAGGAAAGTGACTGTGAGTCTAAATGCCACCAGGCTAAAGTGGGAGACCTTGATCCATGCTCATGAGTGTCTCTGACAGACTTTCTATGTTCCCCAGTGAAAGAGGATTTTGCTCAGATTCCCTTCAATAAAAAATGGAGATAAGAGTGTTGCTGAAGTCAGGAGTTTTTTAGCAGATTATTAAGTGCATAGATATTACAGTGATGGGGAATGTCACAGAAAAAGACTTTGATGGAGTTTTTTCTCCAGCATGAAAAGAAATATAAACCAAACAAACTCTACCTCAGTAGAGTTTCCGTCTCAAAGTCATTTCATACTGAAACAGCTATGCCCAGATAGGTATTCTTCAGAATTTTGTTACATCATCAGGTATCTCTGTGTTGAAAACAATTACAAATTCCATCTGAAAAGAGAGATGTAAGATATACAATTTATACACTACTTCCTTGATAAGTGATTTCTAGTTGTACTGCACTTTTTAGGTTGTTTTCAAGTACCAAGCTTCATTTGAGAGGCTGGTTATTAGTAAAGAAGACTTCAGAATTTAGCACTGCTGTGCTATTATTTCCTGCTATTCAGTTTCATATTTATAGCTAAAGAACTGAAAAATGCCTGATGAGGGCTCAGATATTATTTGTTACTGGAAGATAACAAATTTTTTTAGTATTTGAAGGCTGGAAATCTAGTTACCTCATTAATTAAATTATAAATGATAGTAAACTGTAAGAAAGAGGTGTTATAGCTGTGCTTGAAAAGCTAGCTTTTCCTTTCTCTTAAGCTGTTGTGATTGTTTTGGTCCTCGCAATCTGTGACTGTTGACAACATAGGAACATGTTCTGCATCTACCCCTTTGACTGTGAAGCTTTATTTTCTGGTGGAAATCGATGACTTTCGCTTTATAACACAGAAAGGAATCTCAACAGCATTTGTGGCAGCTTAAGCATGTAATTTCTCTTTGTGTTAAAGGGAAACTGCATGTCTAATCTACCATGCATAGCCCTAAAGTTACTTGAGTATGTCTTTTTTTCCAGAACTGACATTTTTGATATTGTTTGTCACAGTGATTTTATAAGCAATTTTGCCTTTTTTGTTGCAAGCAACAGCCATCGACATTTCTCTACCTAATTCATGTCATCATTATAGATAGCTACTATTATTATAACTATTACATGAACATACTATTTATACAAGAGAAAATGGAGAATCAAAGCCAATGTTTTCCTGTGAAGGATGCAAAACCAGAAGCACATTTTCTCTTAAGCAGATGGGATCAAACAGTGTAGGTTAATGTGTATTTTCAGTAACGTCTGTCCTTATTCTACCTTGTGGAACCCTCTTGTAAATGATTTCAACAACATCAAGTACCTTTTGAGGGCACCTGGGAAGTAAACAGACAGCCTTATAGAAGCCAGATAGTCCTTGTTTTGCGTTATCAGGGATATGCAGATTTGCACCTTTTCCTCACAGAGATTCAAAGTTCATAGTTAAAATTTTCTGCTGTTCCATATGCACAATGTCCTTTCACTACAGTTTTAGGGGTAGGTCACCGATTTAAAGATAGTTTGGGTTTGAGTCTTTTAATCTGATGGAGAAATAAAATGATTTTCAAGCCTGACTTCATTTCCCAGGAAATGAGGTGCAGTTCCCAAAGAATATGTTCAGCAAAAATCACCATAATTGACACCATGGTGTATTGGCAGTCTTCTTTAAAGAAGCCAAGCACTATCTGATATGAATCACATTCTCATCCAGAAGAGAAGTATTCTAGACAATAATATTATGTACTATGGGATATTTCTAAAGCTCTCCTTCCCCTCCAGTTTATTCATCCCTATTAAAAATTCATTATAATACATGTTGAGTGATTATTCCTTCAGGAAGAAATAACACTGACTTTTCAGATTCAAGTGTAGTCATTATAAGGGCAAGAAACTGTTTCATATTCAAAAGATATTTGCAGTTATGTACACAGTTTAATCTAATTTAGGTAGCTAATTATTAGCTGTTACAGTTCAAACTAATTACCTCAGGCTCCTAAATATGTGTGTTGAATCATCCTTGGGAATTACCTATTTCTCTCTACTGAGCAAAATAAATTTTTAGGTGCCCAAATTAGATGAGATAAATCCTATGCAGTTTATTTAAACTGTTAAGTGCTGACAGTCACAGGTCAATTCCCCTGTGCCTCAAAACAGTGGGGCATAAGACAGCTCTGGTGCTGATACCATTTAGATACAGCTGCATGCACTGACATGACATGACTGTGCAGAGTGTTAATGCATTCTGCCTCTCAGGTGGCTTACTAGCCTGTAGGCATATTCCTCCACTTCTAACGCATTTACTTTAGGACCGGAACTGGTTTGTACTATCCTGGTTTGGATTGTAGATAGAATTAGTTGTATTGAAAAAGCTGTATAATTTGTTCCCATCTGGGCAGGAAACTAAGTATAAAGGCAGCTTCATTTGAGCATACAGAGAGATTTAAACATATCTAGCCTTTATTTGATTGCATATGAGGACTTGTAGGAGCCTGTTTAAGACAACATCCAATGTATACGTTACATGTTTTCTTTACTGTTTCGATCCAGATCTTCCAAGGATTTCAGTGGAAGCTTTCTATATTGATGAAAACATATTCTTGCCCATGTCAGGAGAGAGCTTGTCAGGAGACTAGGGATTGGGTTATTGTATATCCAGCTTGAAAATAACATTTGCAGCCAAGCATTTCAAATTGATTTGGCTTTTTCTCTATTCCCCTGGTTTTATATACTAACATTTGCCAGCAATGAAAATAATCCTATTTATTGTTTTTTACTATGCATCTTTTTTTCCTGGACATAAAATATAATGTGTTTGGTTTGGTTTTGTTATAACACACATCCCCCCCCCCC
>NW_009910802.1:54246-56013 GCF_000696875.1 Nestor notabilis
TCCAGTCTCCTCAAAACAGAAAAAGAGGATCAGAAAATGGTTTTCCCCTTACCTGTCCTAAAAGTCCCATCCAGACCCCCATCTGAACCTTCTCTCATCTGTGTTGAAAGCATGGAGATTATCAGGCTTGGCAGTCTGTCTGTGTAGAGTATTACGGGTAGGAAAGCATTTGGGGATCTTCTGTTTACAGATCTGGGCTCCTAAAAATAAGAAATTCCAATCAGTGGGAGAGTTCTTCTGTATAATGAATTTCTTGAAGAATTCCTAGGCACACTGACATCTTTTCTCACTACCCTGAACTCTTCATTTTCTTCTTTTCTCCTGAACAATACTTTTGACTGTGTCTCAGTGCTTCCCTAACCATCAAAATCTCAAACACCTATCTTACTCCTCAGTCCTAAAGTCTGTCCCATCTTCATTGCTCCCTTACATTTACAGGATCTCTCCTGTCTTACCAACCGCTGTTTTAATTTTCTTCCCAAAGCTGCTCCTCAGTCTCAGGTGCTCCAAAGGACCATTGACGTCTCATTACAATCTTTTTACCTTGGCTTCAGCTATTACTGAATGCTGATAGTGTGCAGGCTGAGATTTTCTGCTCTTCCCTTACAGCCAGCTGAGCGAGCAGAAAGCAATAAAGCAAATCAGCAACAGTAATGGCTCGGCAGAATAAACATTTTCCCTTTCTACAAGAGTCAGCTTCCATTTTTTTCTCCCTCTTTCACCTTCTTCAGACTGTAGTTTGGTTTTCTTTCTTTGCTTTGGTCAACAGATGATTACACCATGATTAGCTATATGGGCTACAATAGTCTTATCTGCAGATGTTACCCAGGGTAGAATTGTAGTAATATTCCTCTTATGCAGGCACTAGAAGGCTGCTGCTTATGGTCTTTATTTGACTGCTGTAATTGTCCCTAGTCTGGTTTTCATCTTGGCAGACTAACAGTCTTCCAATTCTTTCCCAGCTGTAATTCAGGGGTTTAACATTGACTGAGTACTCCGAACGCATCCAGATTGCTAAGGCGGGGGCTAAGAGAGTTTCACAAGATGGATACAAAAAAGCCTTGCTAGGTAATTTGGGGACCAGAGAGAAGTCCCTAAATTATTTTCTTTACTATTGCAGAGAGTAAATTTCTTCATCTTCCATGTTCAGATTTTCTTCTAAAATAAGTCCAGTGATACCTTTGCACTTTGATGTGAGATGACCAAATGTTTTGTGGATGTATACCAATAGGTACGTAGCAAATAAAAGACAGACTAGGGACAATGTAGGCCCTGTATGGAAGCTATCGGGAGAACTGGCTACCCTGGATTTGGAGAAGGCTGAGGTTCTTAATGACTTCTTTGCCTCTGCCTTCACTAGCAAATGCTCAGACCACACCACCCAAGTCTTGGAAGGCCAATGCAGGGACTGTGAGAATGAAGACCTTAGGCTCACTGTAGGAGAGGATGAGGTCCGAGACCACCTTAAGAACCTGAACGTGCACAAGTCCATGGGACCTGATGAAATCCATCCATGGGTCCTGAAGGAGCTGGCGAATGAAGTTGCTAAGCCACTGTCCATAATATTTGAAAAATCATGTCAGTCAGGTGAAGTTCCTGATGACTGGAAGAAGCATAATATAACCCCCATTTTCAAGAAGGGGAAGGTGGAAGACCCAGGAAACTACAGACCAGTCAGTCTCACCTCTGTGCCTGGCAAAACCATGGAACAGATTCTCCAGAAACGCATGCTGAAAAACATGAAAAACAACGAGGTGGTTGGTGACA
>NW_009910803.1:0-20541 GCF_000696875.1 Nestor notabilis
CCGGCTGGGCTTGAACCACGACATACAGTTTTTGGAGGTGGCTAAAATTTTCTATGGCTTTGATAATTTGCTTTCCTAGATGTGAGCAAACATCACACTGATATCAAGAACCTCATCAAAGCTTGATCTTGCTGTCACTGGCTTCAGTGGAAACAAGACTGGACTCCAAGTGAACTTCTGAGATCATGGTTAGCTAGCTTAAACTAATTAACCATCTTCTACCCTCCAGCACTAGCTGCTGTTAGCAATCTCATTCCATTTTCTGAATTGAAATTATAGTAATGCTAAAGCATTTAACTTTGTCTCTTTTATATGACACTATTTTTGACATCTAATAGGAATATTCTTCTGGCATTTACTATCTTTCTTTTATTACAAATCTGTCTGCCTTTCATTACATTTTCATTATTCTTATCGTGACTATATTTCATATTTATCACAGTGGTTAAAGTTATATCAGTCACAATCAGCAATCATATACATCACTGAAATGTTTATTGATCTGTAAGCAACAGGTACAGTAAATTTAAAAAATGTTGTTTCCCAAAGGACATGAATTAATTGAGGCATTTCAGGACTAAGCAAAATACTGCTACTGTGGTAAAGCTGTTAATTCATCAGGCAATAAATCTTTTGCTTAACTGGTCAATATTGATTATGTGCAATAACTATGACTACAGTTGTAGGCAGAGGAACAGCAGAAAGTTCTTTTTTAAAGAACTGTTTTCATGGTTATTTGAAAACAACACTGCTGAGCGACAGTATTCCTACTACTTATGAGTTCCACTTACTTACTACTAGAGAGTTCCAATAACAAAAGTTATGAGTGTAAATCAGTAAACAACCTGATTTACTAAAAAACAAAACTTCTTACATGTGTCTTTTTTCAAACTATTAGTTGTTTCAGATTTTAATGTTTATCTTCTGTGCTTGGGATTTGTAAAAGATGAAAAAGTTTTTTACTGGTTCTAACATTTGTGTAGACAAATATTCATAGTCAATATAAATAGACTTGGTTTCGCTTTGAAGCTGCACTGAGAAACTGTTTCCAGCTCTAGCTGAAAGAGTATTAAAAAATAGTCAAGGTTAATTCTTCTTGGCCAATGTTCCATTAAGAGTCATGCAATTATCCTGCTGCCTTGCTTTCTTAGGAAATCCTAATTATCCAAGGTCCCTAGAGTACACATAACCAGCCTATTAAGGCATATTTCAGTTTCCTGCAAACTCTGTCCCATTAAACCACTCTTATTTTAACTGGAGCATTATACACATGCCCAAACCTTGAGTGCTTGTGAGGAAGGAGCGGGCTGAAGCTGTGACTGACCTAGTGTGACTGACCTAGTATGACTTTGTGCCTGCTCATTGACTTGGTTTCTCTCATTTCACCACCTAGTCGTGCCTGTCTCAATAGCTGAGATTCCCAGCAAAGCTGAGGCCAGAGCTTCCTTGTCACTGACTGCTTGGCAAAGGATTCTCACTGCTGTGGATTCTCAGACCCCCAGCCCTAAACAGCAGGGGAGTTCATTACTCTAAAATAGTGTTGAGTCAGGGGTAAGGCTAAGGGGAAGGAACACTTCTCAGTGCTTAGTGTGATATTTCAGGACTTCAGAGACCTAGTGTAAATCTCTTGGTGTCAACATTTACAGCAAGGGGACACCCTTGGAAATTTATTTTCTGTCTCTCTCTTCCCCTGGCCAATGGCAGACTTGCTTGCAACAACTCACAAAGAAATACAAATGCAAGTTTCTATCCTGAAGTGTTCAAGAAGAGCAAACAGCCCACTTCACCTGTGGATACAACTGAGGGGAAGGCAGGGCAGATTAAAAATGGACAATATTCTAAAGGATCCCATAGAGTAGAGGGACAATTTCTGCTTACACTACATATACGTAAAGTGGCTTGAGTAGTAGCATGCAAGTCAGGTGTCACCCACTGGTCTTTGCTGTTTAATGAGGACACGGTCACCCAGTTCTTCATATGTCACTTGATGCTTTCTTCAAAGGGACAAAGTGAAGCAATCGATGTTGGATATGTGTTCACCTATGGTGCAAGGCTGCACTATTGTTCTGTACTTTCTGATTTTTTGTAAAAAAACCTATATTTGAACTTTACATCTTGAGTCATGTTTTCATTTTAAAGCCCATATTCACATTGAGGCAGTCAACGCTGCAGTTTGGTTTGCCTAAGACTGAGAATTTTTTGTATGCTCACAGTAAAGGCTCAGAAGGAGCTCCTAGCATTGTTTTCTCTTCAGCAGATGTATCTTCATTTATTTTTGACCACAGAGACCTTTCAGTTACTTCAACTTTCCCTTTACTCCCAAAGGTTTTTCAGAGTAGAGAAATGACTTGTGTGTCCTGGAAGGCTATCGATCCAAGGTCTCATAAGTTGTATCTTGCTCTAGAGGAATGAAATAGCTGACAGTGAGATTTTATTTATCTTGCAAAGTGATGAGAAGGGTTCACTTTTTTCACCATTTGAGGAATGAGACAACATTTCAGTCTGAGATGCAAAAAATAACTTTATAAAAATATATCCTTTTCATTTTTTGGAACATGTTAAGTGCTAATTACACCAAAGCAAGCTACTTTCCACTGGGTATTAAAGCAAGACATCTAAAACAAACTGTCAAGTACATGTATATATAATTTAATGAACTTGCTTTGATTTTTTAAACAGAGCAGAAGCAAGCTAACTGTCCCTTTGATGCTGCAAATGATGACAGTGTAGAAATCAGAGACTGGGTGTAGCTGTGAACATGGGCCATAAAACGCTGCAGCCATTGCCAGGAGCTGACTTCAGGTACTACTTCTTTTGCCTTTGCAATTTACAGAATCAAGAGATTAAAAATGAGATGACAAGATAATATTTCATTTTATACAGCTAATTGAAAGCTCAAACACTCAAATAATTTGGCAGACTAAAATAAAGATGAAAGATAAATGGTGAAAATATTTAGAACAGATGAAGTGTTATCTATTTCTTGGGGGCATAAATATCTCATATAAAATCGGTTTGATTTGATTGGATTTCACAGAATCTGTACTTCTCTAGCACCAACTTTCCTCCCTTGTCACCTTTCCAGTTTCCTCTGAAATAACCTTCTAATAAGACACCATCAAGAAAAAGTCAAGGAGTTAATTAGTGTGTCCATGGAAACAGTAGGAGTTGATGGAGCCATGTGTGCAGTGAGATTGTCAGCTTTAACCTGCTTACTTGCTATGCTGCTTCTTTAAAGCTTGAGTCAAACTGGTAAGGTTGTAAATGTACAAAATAGTATTTGAAGAATTTTAAAAAGGAACAGCACCAGCAGCCTGGACCTGAGAGTCTCTTGGTTCTGCCTTAGACATCCTAACTCCTGTGAGCATCGACAAGTCCCTTCAATGTCGCTTTTCTCCTGATATGCTTCTTTTGTTGAGACTACTTAGACTGCCACTCAAGGAAAGGACTATCTTCTATGGTGTATTTGTTACAATGCAGAGTGAACTTTAATGTCAGCAGGTGCTACTGCCACGCTAAAGATAAATATTGAAAAATATGGAAGTACCAACAAGTATTCTTAATAGCTTTGGAAAGATTGAAAATTGTTTTGCTTTTAAGGTACATTCAATGATACTTCTTTCTTCTAAGCCCCTACCCAGCAGAGCAGGACTAATGATTCACTGTTCCCCTAATCTTTTACTTCATTAAGCGTTTTTAAAGCTAGCATACCAAATTGATGAAAGGCTAAGGGTTGAACAGCAATATGAATTATTCTGATTTCATTTTTCTGACAGATTACTGGATTTAAGTAATATCAGTCATCTACCACAAGATGCTCACAGACTTAACTGTCATTTTCTGCTTAGGCCACAAATCCATGATGGAACCCATTAGTTTGAGCAAAGCACTCTGCTAAAGTGGGTCTTCAGCTTTCAGGATAGACTTGGTTTATACTTGCCCAGGTTAGTCTGTGTGTAGAGCAAGTTCACCACAGCTGAACAAATTAAGCAGGCACAGGCTGAGAATGTGCCTTTCCTCAGGATTCCATCCCTTTTTGCACTGTCTCTGTTGCTGGCTGGCTTTGGGTACAGTACCTGGGAACAAACCTCTCAAAAGAGAGTTTTTCAAAATATAAGGCATGAAATGCTTTTCAGAAGACAATGCAGCTTGAACTGAAATGTTTGGCAGTTTGAAGTGTTTTCCATTTAAATGCAAAATCAGCTTTTCTGAAGGAAAAAAAAAACCAAACAAAACCAAAACACTTCACCTGTTCCAAAATCCCAGCTAATAACAATACCTTCCCTAATCTATACAAAGCAAATTTTGGAAGCTGTGATACGATCCAGACTACAAGTTCTAATTTATTTCCTAGATGAAATTCAGTTACTTTTTAATATTATTCTGACACAATTTTTAATTAGCAGGAAATGAAATACAAGTGGCATTAACAAATAAAACTCTAAAACCAACTCTAAAAAAATCTGTACAGAAATTTTGTCTGATATGGTCCTCAGAAGAAACTTACATCAGGCATGTTTTCTTTTCCACAAATCTACTGCTTTTTTTGGTAACTCTTTCTTAAAAAAAAAAAAAAAAAAAAAAAAAAAGCAGAAGAAAGCTTTCTCCTGCCTTGCATGTGCCTATCTTTCGTATAATTCACCCTACTTTAAAACTAGTGTGCTTTAATTGCCTACTTATACCTGTGAATTGCTGAATGACACCTCTCAGTTTCCATGTCTTATTTTGTTCCAGGAAAGATATTATGATCTATTAGAAATAGGTCAAAAAAACCTGCAAACCAAATAAAGAAACAACCCCCCAAATTCTAAAAACTATTATTCTTGAAAGTAGTGGCTGTAAAAGGAAGGCAGAAGGAAAAAGGATATATACTATAGGAAAAACAGTTTAGATTAAAATAATAGAAACAAAAAGCTTTCCCCACTGCATTTGTACAGTGTCTGTTTTAAGGGAGGAAGGTTACCAGAAAAGTGCTTGCAGACTGTAGTGTTAAAGTTACTGTCTTAAGAAATGTGACATGAGATCATCAGTTGTGTTAAATCCTAATAAGTGATTAGAGTCCTAATGCAAACCACAAACAGCATGCATTCCTGTTTTGACTGTGTTCATGGCTCACGTTTCGTTTCTTTCACAGATTCAGAAGTGCTAGCAAAATGAAAGAAATACTCAGTATTAATTGTTAATATTTCAGCAGAAAAAACACACAGCAAGAGGCAGAGATATTACTGCAAGATAAGAAAACACCACTCATGCTTCATTGCCCAGCTGAATATATATCATTTGTGCATAGCCTAGTAAGATGCCCTCTCCTTTTGAACCAAGATCATTTAATTGATTATGAGGTCTTTTTCTTTAGCTTTTGCCATATTTGGAGTTTGAGGCCTCATCTTGCATGGAGAAAGCCCCAAGAAGGAACTGAGTCTCTTTGGCTGCCTTGAATGAGTCCACCTCCAGCTCACCTGGACTTGCTTCCTCCTGCACATCCCAAACAGTGCAATGTGAAGAACCAGCTGAGAATGACCTAAGCAAGCATATCCTTCAAATGTGCTGCCCAACAAGCTGATACATGTACATGCAGCACTGACACACCCCTAGCTTTGGGGATAATTTGTGAGAGCAACGGAATGAGTAACAAACCCAGGCTCCTCTGTGGTCCTCCTCATCTGGAAGACCAGTATGTACCATCGCAGCAAATCAAGCCAAGAGCAAAATGACAATGGGTCCACCTACCCTGGGTAGGATGCTGTGAGATTACCTTATAATGGTAGTCATAGCTAAGAGATTTTTTAAATACTTCTTTCTTTTTCTCCATTTCATTTCTTGCCTCATCAGCTTCTCCCTTATTTAGATGTATTCAGCCATTTATTTCTAAAAATTTCCCTTTGACATGGAGTGTCTTATTTCAGATCCCATCTGATTAAAGCTTTCATTTTAATATACTATATATTTCTCATTAAAATCTACGTATTTCTTCTCAATTAATGTAGTATTTAACTTTTTGTTGGTTTTGTTAAGAAAAAAGAAAGACAGAGTAGAGGAAAAGGAGGGATATGATTATCCTCCATGTTTCACAGCTAGCTGTTGTGCTTAGGAAAATTGAAGTTTTGATAAGGCAGTTTAGCCTTACATGTCAACATAAAACCATGGCAGGAGATTAATCTGTGCAAGTCCAACAATATGATTAACTAATCCAGTCTTTGTGTCTGTGGTGGGTATTTTAGGCTAACCATTTGTAATGTAATCTATCATGATAATCAGTAAAATGTGGATACTTTGCATAATACTTTAATAAGTGTGTTTGCACACAAAATAAATCTTTAATTGCTGGTTTGAGGAGGTCAATTTTTAGCAGTTCTCTGTCAGCCTTATTATGATGAATCAAGTTAATTTATACATGTAGATTACTTCTGTTTCTGAATTAATCTTACATTTCCACTGGCTTTTATTGGAGGAAATCACTATGAAACTGTGAACCACAACCTTCTTCCAGGTGGGCAGAGAGGGACTTGGTGGCAGATGGAAGTACAGAGCCTGAAGTATGCGTGGTGGGTCAGAACATCAAAAAAATAACTCGCCACGAATGCTTTCTTCAGAATGTAAGGTTTTTTGTCTGTCACATGAAGGACATATGACACATGTGGAAACATTGTCTTATTTTCCTATGTTCTCATTTCCCTATGTATCTTTTTTTTTGGTGATCAGGGCTTTTCTAGGTAAGGCAAGATAGATTGAACTTGTCTTCTCTGCTTTAGTAAATCAAAATCACCAAATTACCAATTTTAAATGTGAATCCAATCTGGCAAGCTCTGATACACCGTTGTATACACTTCTGCAGAAAAGTGCATTCCTGGAAGGCCCTCATTAAAGCTACTCAGAACGATTCCTGTGAATAAATGTAAGCATATATGTATCTGTAGCACCAGGATCTATGTCTAAGATGGCTGGGGAAGTGCAATATAGCCACAAGTATTCATTTAAGAATGTAAATTTTTGTTGCTAATGAATAATCCTCCTGACAAAAGAGAAAGGGGTCACTCAGTACACATACCTGCACCTTTATTCATAAGATGTTCTGCATTCTCTTATATCCAGTGATAATTTTTCCCTGTACTACCTGAAAACAGAGCTATTAATTTACAGTGATTTCAATTACCATTTCCCACACTGACTAGATTTAAAACACAGTATCAGGTCAGTATATACTAGGGAAATTGCAATTTTCTTTGATCCTCTGTAGTATTCAGACAGCTGGTGTAGGTTCATTAGGAAAATTAGAAAGAAAAAAACAAAACAAAACAAGCTACAAACAGAAAACAAACTGGTAAAATGAAATCACACAATATTTCTCCTTCTCTTTTTGGTTGAGATAGCTGCCCTCCATTTTCCAGTCTACTAACTCTTTCAATTCCATTGCAGTAACTGCAATTTTGTAAGTTTTAACAATAACTATCTTAAATACTGTAGGATACGATCACTAGGGTAGACTGGGTCTATATAACCTCTAACAGTTTCTCCAGTATGTAAACAACAGGTCAGAGAGTCAAAGTGTACATCTCTCAGGAGCACCTGCTTATCTCAAAATTAATGCAGTTTTGAGGAGATGAAAAAGATCCTTTTGAAATAAAAATAAATTGAATAATTCACTGACTTTATTACATCTCTCCAAAGAGGTAAAAAGCCCTGAAAGAAAGAATGGTTATAATGATGTCCCCACACCAAAAATATGAATGGCTTTATCGAGACAGATCAGGCATAGCTTGTAGTAGGAACACAAGGCATAGAGACCCTGCTTGGTTGCAGAGGCTCCTGATGTAACCAGAAACTTCGAAGAAGTTTGTTGCATGGCAGCACCTCCAACATCTCCAGGGCAGAGTGCATCATTCATTTGAGGCAGGTAATGAGGGGAGGGATGAGCTTCTCTTCATCACGGCCCAGTGCACGAATGAAGAGATGATGACCATACAGATCCCTGCATAGGTAGAGCATGGAGGAAAACAAACATCTTTTCTTCCATTTTGACCTATTCATACAGTCCCACATCTGGGCTAAAGCTCTGTATAACACTACAAAGCATACAGTCACAGTGAGGCACTTAGAATTATGAGTCTGATCGTTAGCTGAAATCAAAGGAGCTAAGATCCATAGGTGCACCATAGCAAATAACAGAAACTTTACCTCTGATTGTATAAACATAAAATTAAATTGTTATGGCAGAGCTGACCCTAAAATTGCTAATAATTCTACCAAGGCTCAAACACAGCAAAATCAGAACTGAGTATTATTTTTTGTTTGCAAAAATGCCTTTGACACTAGTATGCTAAAAACCAGTGGATTTTAAAAAGTAATGAGTTTAAAGCAGTGTCTTTTTGAAAAATAATTAAAATCATACCATAGCAAACCCTGAAGTTTTCCTTCTCCTTGCTTATTAATGGAAAGAACACTATCCACCCTTAACTTCCCTGTTGTTTACAAATTTCATAACATGGTTATAGACATTTTCTCTGAGGCTGAATTTCTATCAGATAAGTTCTGAGCCCAGAAACAATTTGGGCTTTGACATGTGAAATAGAAGTACCCTGTGGTTTTCAATCTTACTCTGAAAAAGCTTTTATAAGTTTTCTAAAATGTCATGTAGGAAACTCGTGTATATAGGCACCAGATTATGAGCCAATTATTACCTGTGCAAAGCCAGAGTGATTACACTGAGTTCAACTGAGATGCTGCGGATTTAAAATGATGTCAGCTGGGATCAGAATTTAGCTTGTTGTCTCCTGTGCTAACTTCAGATCTAAATATTCCGGTAGAAACATTAGAAGTTAAATTATATGGCATTTTTTTTCCCCCTAAACTCAGGCATTAGGAAAGTAAATCTTCCTTTTTATGCATTGCTATTTTATAGTGGTTTTCTTTTTATTTTTTTTCCCTAAGATAAGCGATAGTGGGGAATACAATTTTCTGTTGGCAATGTGTTCTTTAATAAGCTCTTTAACATTCCAGCTATTCAAAGCTCCATGAAACAAACTTACTGCTGGTTGCATTTTACTCTAAAAGGTAATGATGATTATCAGCTAGGTAGAATGCTGTAAGATAATTCAGGTAAACTGAAATAGCTGAGGTAGATTACAGTGTTAATTATTTAGAGAAGTTCAGCAAAGCATTGTTACAACTATACTGTAAACTCTCTGGGGCAAGAAGTGGCCTTTTACTCTGTGCACACGTCCCAGAACAACGGGACCCATGGCTGTGACAGCTAGGCACACATACTACAAATTACAAAAATATAATATCACCCAAGCGAATCAACAATGGTGATTCTGATCTCAGTGTAATGAAACTATGTTGCCTTTAATGGTGTTATTCCCCATTTACAGCTCTGTAACTGTGCCCTACTATACTTATTCCCCTACCTAGCATTTTAATTTTATAACAGCAATAATGAGTATGGCACAGGGCATTTTCAGTAGATCTTTATTCTGCTCTGCCACAGCTTCAGTGCTGCCATGGGAGATGCAGTAGCATTTCTTTAAAGCACCAGCCCCAACTTTTTGTTAACTCAGAACAATTTGTCTGGTACAGAGAGAAGCAGCTGATAATATGTCCTACCCCATGGACACCATATGCTCCACAGCATTCAAGTGGTTAAATGATCAAGTATGTTCTTTTACATAATGTCCCAGCTGCTTTTTTTTTAATCAACTGAAAAACATTTTCATGAACACCAAAGTAAAGAGTAAATACAGGACAGAATGTATATGTGCTATAGTGGGAACTGCAGTTACTGCAGTTCACTCTAACAAGCGAGTATAATTTCCCAAAAGTAATCTTGAAACAAAAAGTGAAACATTTCATTTAACACATGTAGACATTATTGAAAGGTTTTACTTTGATTTTTCCTTAAACAAAAATCTGTCAGAGTTGAAATTTTTTCAAATCATGTGAATTTCAGGAAAGGTTTTGTTGTTTTTTCCACTGAAAGTCCATATTGACATGGGAATTCAAATGGAACCTAACGCTCAAGGGGGTTTGTGAAGTACTGAGTCTTTTGAAACTGGCGTTGAATTTGGATACGTAAGAAATAAATTGTAAAGAATTGGCTTGCACTCCATTGCTGAAATGACTTGACTCCAGTAATACACACTTGAAGAAAATTTGGACCAAAAAATCCTAAAAGTACAAGAAACAGAAAGGCATAATGTTTCCAATCTGTAGAATAACAGTAATTTTCCTAAATAAGCTTTTTAGACAAGTCTCCTTTTTTAAGCTCTTGCACTAAAACCATACTTTGGGTGAATGGCTTCACAAGTTCTGGCCCAGCTGAGCCAGCTATGGGGATAAGAAACCAAGGCTGTCTGCTTAGTAGAGTCCATGTGGGGCCTTAAAGGGATAAACCCTGTCTAAGCCTCACTGCTAGGGGAACATGACCGTAGGTTTGAATGTTTGCTGTTAATCCATGTGTGTAGACAACAGCTGCATCATTTCCAACTGTTATTAGGCCCATTGTACTTTCTTTTTTCTGACCTGTGTGTCAAATCAGTCATTAGTATGGAAAGGAGAAGCTTGTAGTGCGTGGTTCCCCATGGTCCTGTCTGAGTTATTTTTAGTTTGCTGAGCCCCACCAAACACTTGTATGTGACACCATATTAAAACACTGAGACAACACAAATCTTGAGTAGACAGTAGAGATTTCTGATGAAAAATTGAAACATAAGACCTAAATGAGAGTCTTTCGGTGAGCATTAAAGACAGCTGTTCTGACAGAAGAAGCTGAGATCTCCAGAGGTTCTACAGTGATGTACTTAGTAGTTAATAATTTTTTTAAAGTTTCCTAAGAATAATGCACATATACAAAGTGCAGATGTACAGGTCAATAGTGTATATTTGAAAGAGTTCATAAACATGCAAGATCTATTAGAGTTTAAAGGATCACTAATTCTCTTTGAAGCCCATATATATGCATCATCAAGACAGGAAGGGCTGTTAATATTATCTATCAAATTAATATTCCACATTTAATAACTATATGAAAGTTTTGAATGTGTATTAGATCAGGTGTTATGATATAGTTAGAGATCAAGGGATCAATAAGTGAGTTGTAGCTGTCTCCAAGGTGATAATAATCCAGAAAAGGGCTCATGTCTGATCTTCTGGGTTCTTCCAAACAGTTTTGGACCAACTGTCAGATGATATGACTACCTTTATGGCAGCAGCACTGCTATTTCTGAGGATAGGGGTTTTTTTGACAGTCCCAGGTGAGTTCTGAACACTACCTTTTCCTCATTCACATCAGCACTGCAGGTTTTCTAAGCTCTCAAACACCAGGCATTGCTTAATGTGTGATTAATAAATGAATTCAGAACTGGCAACTTTTTATTGTCAACAAGGTATGTTTTATCTTCAAAACAAACAAGCAAACAAACAATGCAAAGCAAAATAGCTTTCCAGTAAAGCTCCAAATGAAATATTTTTTTAAAATAGTTCAATGTAGCTCAGAAACCTGCTGAATTCTCACGATTCCAATGGATTTCAGCTACAGAATTAGCATCTGTGAATGTCAGATAGAGGTTCAGCCCTGCTATATTTAATTATCAGTATCGTCCCCTGAGAAATCTGATTATTCTAGGCAATGCTCCCCAAGAAGTTATGTTGATTTGATCTATTTAAGAAAGGATTTAATGTATTTAAGAAAGAGGCTATGATGAAGCAAGTAGAGGACAGTATTGCTCCTTTTGTTGAACCCTGATGTGTTTCTAATTCATTTGCAGAATACCATATACTGCGGAAATACACATAATGATACAATTACTGAAAATTCAGTCATAATGATGCCAACTGACACTCCCACTGGGGCTTCTCTCCAGGGAGCAAACCCAAAGGAAGGAAAATTCCATGTTCCTTCTGTTCAGCTTGATATTAACAGGGCACATGGTTACGGGTGTTGAAATGGGTTTACAGATCTGTCTCAAAATGTGAGTTAAGTATATGGATGTTGTCCAAGCATCAGTGGTGAAATGGGAAAGAAAGAAAATGAGAAGGAATCTGTGGCTGGGTAATGGCTGACTCACAGACATAATCTTTTTCCAGTTCCTGCTTTGCAGGCGGTAATAAACATTAGTTCACCTTCTTCCCAAAATGATGGTATAACTTTGTGCCCTGAGGTACCAGGCATGTGCACTTGTATTTAAAATGATACAGGGCAGCATATCATGTCCTCAGAAAGATAGTCAATGTATAACCTGTATTACCCGTGTTGTGAAGTCCAGACTGGCCACAGTAAACCTGCTTGGTTTTTGAATCTATCCCCTAGAATGGAAGCCATAGTCAAGAGGATTTTCCATTTTACCTTTTACTTTCATGAGGAAACAGCTTAGGATTTTTATTGTACTGGTAAATATTTCACCTATAAACAGTCAGGTCGATCCTCATCCCAGCAAGTAAGTCCTAAGGTTATGGATGTCTGTCTTGGAGTGCCAGAATAATGCCACAGTACTGACTGATTTCTTCTGCATAGGAAGGTGCTCAGTCTGACTGTGATCAGAATCAAGTTGCAGATGACTCAGTACTGGGAGTTGTTAGCTGTAACTTCCAAAATACAAAGGAAATCAGAACAGAACCAGACTTCTAAAAACAGTGGTAGGTCCTCAAATGAGACAAAAATACTAAATAAAATGAAACATGCTAAAAGGAGGTTCCACATCTTAAAATTCAAGCATTCTTCAGATTATAGAAATGAATATATTAAGTATAAAGCATATATTTTCCTGTCTGATTCTCCTTGTACTGCATTTAAAACCTATATCTTGCACAGTATATTCTGACATCTTGAAAGTGGATAAATATCATTCAATATTGCAGTCTCACATGCTATTTTATTTACTTGAAATAAATAGAAATATGCATTTCTCAATGGCAATTCACCAGAAAAAGTACATAAAGCCTCGCCAGCTGATAAACTGAAGAGATCATAAAAGAATATTAGTACCATGAAACTTTAAAAAGCATAAATGAGGAGATAATATGAGGGGTGGGATTTACTAGTTCAAAGGTGGGGGCAGAATCTAATATGTGGTACACTTCTTATTAAGTTACTGGGAAAATGCAAAGATGATAATTTTAATAAAGGAGATGTTGGCTGCAGTCAACCTTTTTTGTCTCAGAGGTGAAATCTTAAACAGTCATATGAGCATGAGAATAATATGGCCCCCTTTAAAGTGATTTTAAATTTAAACATAATTTTTGCTAATACCACTAAGCAATGGGAATAATTAGAATGGTTTTAGTAATGCTGAAGATTTGAATAATTAAAGACACAAGATTAATTTGAGAAGAAGCATCATTAACCTAAATCAAATATTAGATTTCTTGTAAAAGAGAAGGGGTTCAGCCATAACCACATTTTTCAGATAGGGAATCTCATTAAATACCATGGTTTGTGTTTTACTCTGCTCCCACAGGATTTAGTTTCATGAATATTAAATCTGTGTGTATTGAATATAAGCATTTAAATCCCATGATATAGCCCAACATTTTTGTACTATGTAAAGTATTAATTGAATAATCTTGTTTTCACTTTGGATGATAATATTTACCTAAAGGTCACTTTCAATCACATTTTTTCTATGAAAAGAATAGTAAAAAATTCAAGCCTGATCTGGTCAAAGCCTTTTTTCTGCCTGAAAATATTTCTCTCCAAGCTCCCTTTATTAATGTCTCAGCTGCCTTTTTTTGTTTTGATCAATTAAAAAGCATTTTCATGAACACCAAAGTAAAGAATAAATACAGGACAGAATGTATATGTGTTACATTGGGAACTGCACTTACTGTAGTTCACTCCAACAAGGGAGTGAATTCCTCAAAGGAGTAATGAGTAGAGCACTTTTGTTATGTGGTTGTTAACAAACATAGTGCATTTGTCTTGATTGAAATGCAGAAATGGATAATTAAACAAAGAACTCATGATAAAAAAGTGAACTTTTTCTCCATTTATAGGAAAACAGTCCTTCGTAAATATTGATTTTGACTATATTTTTTGCCCACAATGTGGTGGTTTTCTATAAATATCAGTATCTGATAATGAGCACTTCCACTATTCATTATTTTTCTACTTGCAGAATTTAATGAATAGAAATGCATTCATTATATGGAAATATAGTTACCTGTTATGCCTTTGATGAAGCCAGTCCCTGACTTGAAATTTTGTCCACCACGAATGATATGCTAAGAACTCTGTCTTATCTTTAATGATATGCCTGAAGAATTTATCAATGGAATTTATTAGATGCTAATTCATCTTCCATTAATTACTTTGCCAGCTAATTCTTACTTTTATGTCACTTTTTGGAATATTGTTTCCCTCTTTTTTTTTTTTTTTCCTCTGCCCTTCCACAGAAGAAGGTTCTGTGATGGAAACATAACCACTTTCTAAACCAGGTTTTAGTAAACTGACTCAATGTCCTGGGTTCAGCTACAGCAGTCATTTTTCTCCTTCTTAGTAGCTGGTGCAGTGCTGTGGTTTTGACTTTCAGCCTGGGAACAATGCTGATAACACCGATGTTTTCAGTTGTTGCTCAGTAACGTTTACTCCGACCAAGGACTTTTTCTCAGTCTCATGGTCTGCCAGGGAGGAGGGGAAGCCAGGAGGAAGCAGAGGCAGGACACCTGACCCAAACTGGCCAAAGGGGTATTCCATACCACAGCACGTCATGCCCAGTATAGAAACTGGGGGGAGTTGCCCGGAAGGCCCAGATCGCTGCTCAGGCCGGGCTGGGTATCGTCGGCGGGTGGTGAGCAATTGTATCCTCTGCCCTTGTTATTTCTTTTATCATTATTATCATTGGTGGTAGCAGCAGTGGTTTGTATTATACCTTAGTTACTGGACTGCTCTTATCTCAACCCATGGAAGTTACATTCCTTCGATTCTCCTCCCCATCCCTCTGGGAGTGGAGGGAGGAAGAAGGCGAGGAGTGAGTGAGCGGCTGCGTGGGTCTGAGTTACCGGCTGGGCTTAAACCATGACGCTCAAAAAAACCACATTTACTTGCCTTGGAAGTTCCCAAGAAGTATTGAATGTTGTGACGAATTTCCCAAGCCTGTAGGTCAGATAACTTGAATTCTGACTGAATCAAAAATTTTTTATTGAATTGTTTTATTCACTGCTCCATTAGAAAGTCATCTTCTTCCATCTTCACTGCCACAGGGTGAGAGTTTACATTGAAATATGTTTGTCTAAGCAAATGCTAACTCTGTATTGAGGCAGCAATTACATGAAAAGTTAATTTGTTATTCCTAAGGGTCTCTGTCTCCACTGGGTCTGTTTTGTTGGCTGCAGTTCTTCCACATGTTTACTCTCAGAAGTCTGACCACCAATCTCTTACTGAAATGGGAGGTCTATGTCACTGCTGGCTGACTTGCGGTAAATGCAATGCTTATAGCAAACAAGTTTCAGCAATTCTCTATACAGCCCTGCTGGACTTCGTAAATTGTCCCTGCTCTTTTAATACCTAAAGGATGAGCCTTCAACAAGTCCAGGAAGAAAGAACAGAAGATAATTGTACATTTAGATACCATATGCATTCTTCCTGATGATATAGTCCTTGTGCTTTGTCTTTTTTCTCAAGTATAGCTACATGAAAATTGTTTTCTCTTGACTTTCACTGTCATGAGACTGGCAAGCCATGTCAGAAGGGAAGCTTATTCCAAGTATGAAAAAGACTCCTCCCAATAAGAACAGAAGAATGCATTTAATTTAAACCTGTTTGAAACTCTATTTCCTGTTTGTGGGTGATTGGATGAAAAATACTGGCTTTAGACTGTATCTAAGATGTTCAGATTAGATATTAGAAAAGATCTGATCTGCTCCAAAAGTAGTGAAATATTGTAATGCGCAGGTAAATGAAATCTCCTCCTGTGAAGTGTTTTAAAAAAGACTTAAACATTTGTTGGGAATTGACCCCATCTTGGGAAAAGAGCCCCAGGCTTGTTTTCTATGAGAGTAGGAGAGCAAATGCACATTGAACTATCACATTGTAGTGGTGCCTCGATAAGGCAGCTAATGTCCAGCACGTCCCATCTGGAAATGCATTTTCAGATCTGGTTTTCCTTTTTTGTATTGTCTGCCTGCATAGATACCTCCACCGATGGAATTCCTGCGGGAACAGTGTGCCTTTTCCTTCTCCCCTAGGAAAGTAAAACTCCCAACTTCCTAAGAAAGGGGAATTGCTATATGGATCTCCCCTGCACATACAACCTCGTTGGCAAGTTTCTCTCCCTGTAGGCCATTTCTGTGGTAAGGAACCATGTCCACAGCTGTCCCTCTACACTTTCTCCCTATTTCCTCAACCCCTATTTCCACTTCCATCACGATTCTGGCCTCTAATGTGAAACTATGTTTTACCCCAAAACAAAGGTTCAGCTGTTTTTGGCAGGCTCTGACTGGATGCTTTGCCTCACCCTGTCCAGCTTTCTATCTCATTCACTTCCAGCACAAGCATTTGGATCAATTAGTACTGATGTTTGCTTCCCCAGAGTGACAGGCAGGCAGTGCAAGTACTTCGTGTCTTCCCCTGAGCATTCATATTTTTAGCCCCTCCTCAGTCACCTTCACTGTCACCAGCAACCACAGCCACAGCCTTGGCATCTGAAACAGCCACGGCAGCAGCTTTTCAGAAAAGACTGCATCAGCTAAGGCTGTCTCTTCTCTTCCTGAAGCTTTTCGTCCCTGTCAATGACTGAAGAGAAGGCTGATCAAGCATTGCAGTGGTTTTTCTTTTGTTTGTTTGGTTTTTTTGCTGATGTGTTTTTTCTTTCTTTTGTGGAAGCTGACACAGACTTAGAGATTGCTTCTTCCAAAAATATTCAGGACAACTCTCAGCTTCAAAACAGATCTGTAGAGTGAAACCCTCTGTTAAATTCCTTATATATAGCTGCTTGATTTGGTTTGCTTGGCCTACATGCACATGGCTTGGCCTGTTCCTTATGCAACTATCAGTTTTGTGAGAAATCATAGAATCATTTAGGGTGGAAAAGACCTTTCAGATCGAGTCCAACCGCAAACCTAATACTGCCAAGTCCACTACTAAACCATGTCCCTAATTGTCTTGCAGCCAATTTTGAAAATGTTACATTTCTAGAACCAGAAATAAATTAACATGAATGAGCATTGCTCCATTATAATTAAAACTGAGGGAGGACTTGGGCTATGTTTCTGACTTTAGGGCCTCACTTTCCCACAAACTTCATCACACTCCTAACCTGTGGAGAGGTGGTTTCATTTCAGTCCTACTGTTCCTTTTACAAGGGTCCAATATTTACATTTCCTCTACTTAATTTATAATGGCCTGGTCCCAAACCCTGCAGGCTTCAGATGTGAATTAGATCAGAGCTTCAGTAGTGTTTTACATCTCTCACTTGCACACATGCATGGGAAGATTCATCACGGGATGAAGTGTGTGCTGTGGATATCCCAGATGGTGGTGTCAGTGGTGTCTGGTCTCTGTGGCACCGAGCCTTAGGGCAGCTGTTCTGGCTCAGTCAGCTGGCTACATCAGCGTGGGTTCACACACAGTCTCCCCATGGATGGCCCAATGCTCCCCATGCCAACTGACAGAATTCAGCACCATGCTGACATATGGCCTTATCTGTAAGCTCAGAAATCTAGGGAACTAGAGAGTGGAAACTCTTCAACAACATCTTTTACTCTAGATCACATTTTTGTTATAGCCTGTGAGACCAGCTGCAAGTAGTGCAGGGAAATTGTTAAACTATTGCACCAGTGTTGGGTCTTCCTTATAGTAGCAACCAGCATGAAGCACTTTCACATGACCAAATCACTGGTTCAATACTTAACAAGCTAACCTGTTTAGTGTCCTGTTCACTGAAAAATTTCTCATGTTCATCATGTGTTTTAAAAAATTCATCTCACAGTAAGTAAAGCCAAGCTTAGAAAATTCATTTCTTCCTATGTAAATATGGTGGGTGAGTAGGGGCAAATGTACATTGTTTTTAGTTATGTATTTATTATCTGCATTTTGTTTTTATTTTGGACTCCTACAAAATGTAAAAGAAAAAAACCGAGAATAGAAACCTAGAGATTAAGAAAGCACTGGCATAAATTATGAACCTCCTCCCAGAATACAACATTGTGAGTTGCCTAGAAAATTGCTTTCTCATCAAAACCCAAACAACTCAATGAATGTAGAAGACATTTCAGAAATTGTGACTCTATCTGGATGTGGGATGAAGTATGTTTCAGGACTTAGTGTCACCAAGCCCTCTCATCAAGCTGTCTCATTAGGCTCTTTGGTATATGTCATAGAGTCACAGAATGGTTTGTGCTGGAAAGCAACTTAAAGCCCATCTAGTTCCAATCTCCCTGCCATGGGCAGGAACACCTTCCACTAGAAGAGGTCGCTCCAAACCCTGTTCAACCTGACCTTGAGCACTGCCAGGAATGGGGCAGCCATAGCTTCTCTGGGCAACCTCTTCCAGTGGCTTACCACTCTCACAGCAAAGAACTTCTTCCTAATGTCTAATCTAAATTTACCCTCTTTCAGTTTAAAGCCATTACCCATTGTCCTATCACTATATGTCCTTGAAATAAGTCCCTCTCCAGATTTCTTGTAGGTCTTTAGGTATTGGAAGGCTGCTAGGTCTTCCCAAAGCTTTCTCTTCTCCAGGCTGAACAACACCAGCTCTTTCAGCCTGTCTTTGTAGGACAGGTGTGCCAGCCCTCTAATTATCTTCATGGACCTCCTCTGGACTTGATTCAACATGTCATTTACAGTCAAGTTTTTAAATATGTATCATGACCTACACACATATAGGCATACAGTATCTGTCCTTCCCTACTCTGTTAACTAGTTGCTTCAGAAAGGATCTTCAAAAGTATGTTGACAACTGGCTCAGGAAATAAAGTCTAGAACTACAAATTATTTAGCCCTCCAGCTCCTACCAGGCTTAAATTAGGTTTGTGAATTACCACTGTGGAGCTTGTATAACATCTTTTAAGTATGGGATTTAAGCAATTCAGTAAATTCTACTGCACATCTATACACATCCTTCCATTAGTTTTTAAGTATAGTAAAATCTGGAAGATTATAGACAGGATTTAGCTTAATCAAAGAGGCAGCCATCCTCTTAGATTATGACTATACTAGTGGATTAAACACTGTCTGGGATAGTTCCCAGGCATTGTAGTGTGACTACATATTCTCTGTCCCCAGCCTGATTTTGACCCATACTGGTTATCTCATTCTCAAACACTTCCAGAGAGCTCCTAGAGTCATTTCTGGTAGGCTGTTTTACATTGTGAACTTGATGAAAATTTCAGTGAACCTGAAGGCATAGATACAGCCCAGTCTATGCTGGATGGCCTTGATGGCAGGGAAAATGTTATTTACTGGTGAAAGCACTATTTACCAGTGCTCACCATTTCAGAAAAGCCCTACACCAACATGTTTTGCATATGTGTCACACGCTTCTGGCAATATTAAAGCATAAACTGTATTTTTTCCCCACATACATTAAAAATGACATAAAATTTCACAATCCAAAAGAGACTTTAGTTTTCATGTCCAATAAAGCTTAGTACTATTAAACATAGTGAGACCATCTAATTTCCTTGTCCTCTGTTGTTCTGGGTCATTAATATAGTAAAGCATTTTCATGCATTTAGAGCATCCTTTGCACAGAATAATAGATCATTTTTCAGTAAGTTCTGATGGCAGGTATGCTCGCCAAAAATCAAAGCTCCAGAGATCAGTTCAAAGCAACTGCACCTTCAGGATGCTTTTATGTTTTTTTTTTCCCCCAATAGGCAGGCTTGGCAGACAGTTCAAAGAGTTTAGCAACCACCCAAACAATAATTATTATTAAGAACAACAACAATAATAATGCTTTTTTATAATACCCCAAATAATTGTCTGAGAAAGGCATATGCCTTAGTTGCAAAACTACTGCTGGTGCAGAGGGGAAAAAAACAGCTCATAGTAAATGGCACTTTGGAGATGATATTTTCTCTCTTTTCCAATCTATTTTACAGCATTTTGGTGACTTTGTTGCTATTTTGTTTGTTCATCTTCCCATTTGCCAGATGCTAAAGGCAAATTGGCTGAGACTGTGTCTCTCTTAGTAAGTAGCATAGACCCACACACTAGATGTATGAATCTGTAAAGCAGTTTAATGCTGAGGACATGCTGTATACATTATGTATGTTTTGACAAAGTAGGAAGGAAGGAATGGGGCAGCGCTTAGGCCTAACCCTAGTCTGGTCCCATGAAGTGGAAAGTCATTAACTCTTAGGTATCTCCTGGAGTGTACATTCCAGTTCAGCATCAGTCAGGTCACATGCTCTGAGACTGTTCAGCCATGTGAACTTGGCAGCGTAAGGGGTCGATACTCAGGAGTTTTGTTTTAAAAGTGTCTCCCTGTTCTGAACTAAAGTGCCAAGGTAGATAGATGCACCCTCTTACCCTGTTGCTGTGAGATTAACACAAAACAAGCACTTCCCAAAAGCTACATATTATAGAATCATAGAATGGTTTGGGTT
>NW_009910804.1:0-229 GCF_000696875.1 Nestor notabilis
GCCTTGAGAGGGCGAAGTGGGCATCGCAGGTGGTTACTAGTCTGTAAATGTGCTTAATGTGGAGCAAGGGCGGCTCCCCAGCGCCGAGGAGGGAGGATAATGCTTCGGAGGACGCGCTGCTGGCTGCTGCCAGGAAAGGGGCTCCCAGCCTGGGTGTGCGGTGGGACGCGGGAGGCCTCCCGCCCTGGGGAGGAGGGGGAAAGGGTGGTGTGGGCTGATGCTTGTATCC
>NW_009910804.1:419-46710 GCF_000696875.1 Nestor notabilis
GTGATGTTGGGCTGTGTTCGATCTGTGCATGCAGCAGAAAGGCTCTTCAGGAGGTTGAGGTCAGGACACTTGGTGTGGACAGTTCGTTCCTGTGCTGGAAAAGACAATGACAGCTCTTCTCTCAAGATGGTATTTACCTGTACAAGAGGAAACTAAGCTTTCCCTGAAGGATTTTGTTATGGAAAGGTTATTTGTTTCTGATTTGGGAGGAATTATGGACAAGGAAGTATTTTTTCTCTTAGAATAGGTTACAGAACTGTGCATATCAGAAAAACTATAGGTAATGCTTAGCCGGGCAGATGGAATTGAAGGGGCAGCGTTTAGTGTCTGGGATGTATAGGAGGGGGCAAGAGCAAGAAATTGAGGTTGAAGCTGGACAGGCTGTAGAAGTAGGACTAGAGAGATGTGCAGAATCCTGAAGGCCAGGTGCTTACCCAGCCGTGGGACTTTGCCAGAGCTCTTTTTTTAGCGAGCTGAGTTTCCCTGGGAAAGCACTGTTAGAAAAGGGCAATCATGTATTCTTAATTATGCATATCTAGGGAATTGTGTGGGCCTTTTCTTTTTTTTTTAGTGGAGTTGCACGAGAAAGTGCTTCTCCTCAGGGATTTCAGGATTTCAATCTACCTTTTTAAAGCGTTAAAGATGAAGGTGCTTATCTTGGGGGGGGGGGTTTCCTTACATTAAGGTCAATGATTGCGCGCTCGTCCTTCTAGAGCACTAAGGGGAAGGTGAATTTGCTTGCTGTCATGCTTGGAAGATCATTGTTGGTATGGGTTGCTCTTGTGTACTTTCTGGTGAATAACCATTGTTTATTGTTCTTTAGCCTGTTCTTCTGAGAGCTACAGAACAACTTCCAACATATTTTCTTCTTGGCTCTTGCAGACTTGTCTGACTGCAGGTGTGCAGCGGAGCTGTGCATTGTACAAATGTTTGCTGCCTCTTGACCAGGAAAGGTAGTTGTATGTTAGTAGTATATCTGAAGTTCCAAGTTGGGAAGATTTTGTTTTGTTGATGTTGTTCTTTAACATAAAAGAAGGCAAAAAGGTGCAAATAAAATTTAGTATCTAGGTAGGTTGAAGTCTTTCTTGTAGGAGGTATGGATTGCCGTCTTTCTCATGCTTTCTAGCTGTGGGAAGATGAGGATGCTTGTAAGTAAGGCACATGGCAGAGGGGAACTGACTGCACCTCAGATGGATTCTGAAAGTGGTTGCTGTGTTCTCACACTAAAGAATTAGAGCTCCTAAAATGGCTCCTCTCCCTCATCCTCCTTTGGTGGTAATAGGGCGAGTTGAGGGGAGTTTAATCCACTTGGATTGCTATGCTGTTGTTGTTATGTGTGTTGGTTTTATTTCTAAATAACTTGCCAAAAGTGTGTCTTGAAACTTCTCCATTCTATTTTCATATAGAGAAAATATTGAAGAAAGGAATTATTTAGTATTCTTAGTTGTCTGCTGAATTTATTGCTTAAAGGAGTAGAATAACCTCTGATTTAAGATTACATGTGATGAAATAGAACTGGATTAGTATGTTCCCCTAAGGAAAAATAATGGCTTGTTATAAGTACTTACATTGATTATAAATGTCTTATGCATTCTTTATTTCTGCAAGACACATCAGCTGTGATTTTTTTGGTTGTTGTTGTTGAAAGCAAGTGTAAAAGAACTGGTATTTCTCCTGTAGTAATAACATACAGAACATCAGGAAAGGCATATAATTTAGTATGTATATTCTATTCTAATGCCCATACTGAAATGAAAATGGGCCCAAGAAGAGGGGAGGGCATAGCACAAAGAAATAGAAAAAGAATGCATTTCAGGTCCTACCCTGGTTTTGTACTTTGCCTTAGTGTAGATGTTAATAACCCTCTAATTCTTTTGTGTGGGGTAACAGTTTCCATACGATAGCAATCACAGAAAGGCTGAGTGCAGTCCTTTCACTGGGGTAGCTCTGTGCACTGTGCTGTGAACTCATAGCTAATGGTGTCAACCTGTGCTGCAAGTAGGTGTGTGCTGCTTATTGATCCTGGTCAAAGTGCTTTCTCTTCTTGAGATTTTAATTCATGTGTGTTGTCTAGATTGTGTCCCTGCAACAGTAATGCCTTATTTTTCCAAATATTTTTCTTTTTGAGGGTGGTGTGCTCTCAGCCTCCCTGGGTTTAATTCAGGTCTGGATGCTTGCCAGCTCTGAAAATAAGGTTACAAATAAAATATTTTGACATAAGAATGCTCAGGCTTTAGTATTATTCCCCATCTCATATCTGGAAAAAGCTTCAAGAAACTGCAGTTACAGAAAACATTAATTCTTCAAGACTAAAATTAATTACAATAATATGCAAATTATTAAACTCTTCTTACTGCACTAGTAAACTTGCACCATAGTACAGTCAGAATGGTAATTAGCATAACTGTTGGTATTATTCTCTGATAAAGGAAGCTGTTAATGGCGCACTCTATCAGATATCTTAATAAGAATTTGCCAGCAGAAAGCATTCATGCAGTATTGGAATAACTTGGGTTTACCCCCCATGCTTAGGCCAGTGAAAATAGTGTCTCTTCTTTGTAGTTGGAGAGTCTGCCAGCTGTCAGGGGCAAGAACTGCTCAGCTCTACATGGAAGGTTGGAGGAGGCTGGCATATTGATTTTAGTACCACTAGCAGTGCCATGAGCTGTGTTTTTCCCTTGTGCCAATAATATGGGATCCTGGCAAGAGCAGAGACTTGCTGCTACTGTGCTTCGCACGTATCCCCACAGCAGAGCAGTGCTAGTGGAGGGGTCTGGGATGTCACATAGAGAATTATGTAACAAAACTTAAGCCTTAGATGCTTCTATGCTGCTAGTTATTTTCCTTCTAAGTATCACATTTAGATGGAATTGAAGTATCTGAAAATGTGACCACTCATCTCAAAAGCCAGGTGTGGTTGGTAGGGGGCTGGTTTTGAGCACTGGGGTTCAGCTGTTGATACAACTGTCAAATGTTAAACTCCTCTCTTGGGGAGTAACTTCAAAATTGTTGGTACTTTCCAAGAGCCAAAAAATGTCTTCCTTCACTTTCATTTTGCTTGGTCCTGAGTTTATTATTACTTAGTATTACTAATATTATTGAATATATTTTTAATAAAATCCCCCTACAAACACTTTTTTTTTTTAAGCACTCTGTTTTTCCATGTCAGTTCAATGAACAAATCTGGGATTTGGCTTCAAAAGCAAAACCGACACCTTGAACGTACATGTTTCCACCTTTTAAGGTGGAATTTCTGAGGAAGTGCTGATCCATTCAGCAGGTCTTTTTGCTCTGGAGTAGAAATATACACATTCAGGGTGTCTGGTTTGCTGCTGAAGCCAAGTCCCAACTCTCTCCATTTTGAATTTGTTCATTGTAATTAGCTGTTGACTTGCCTGAAGGCACAACGAACGAATATACTTTAACACAGGGACTGACTCTCTTGTATTTTGAACACTGGAAAATAGAAATTCTTTGCCCATTTATATTGTTTCTTGGCCACTTGATCATCCTCACAAAGAAGATGGCTTTAGCAACTGTTTTGTTCCCTTTCTAGCCTGCTGCCTCAAGATACTCAGTTGCTTCCCCATAGCCCTTTGTGGGTGGAGCAGATTCCCACTGTGGAACTAGCTTGTGTGCACTCCCTTGAAAGTGATTGAAGAGGAATTTTGTTTTAAAACCTTGAAGAAGCTAAACCAAACAATGTCTCTCAGCATGGGAGTGGGCCAAATCCCATAGGCTTCCCCACATGTGATGGCTGAATGGCAGGCTTCCTGGGTTGTCACTCCAGGCACTTTATTAAAAATACCTTTCTGATGTGAAGTTTTCCATATTACATTTGGGCATTTGATTATATTGGGTATTGTTAAAAAAATATGTAGTTAAAAAGAAAAGCAAAACCATGAGGTTATGGCTTTACTCTGACTGAAGTCTTCCAAGATAAGAACTGGGAACACTGATAAGCAGCACTTACTAAGCAGACTGACAGCAAGGTTGAGGGAAAAACCAATAGGTATAAATGCAATTGTGTGTGTGTATTTAAGAGGGGCATCCTTCACTCCAAAGGTCTAGTGCTTCTGAGTGGTTCATAGTCTTTACTCGCTGAGTTGTATCTAGTGTCTGATTTAGTGGTGTCTGAGTTAATGGTTCTAGCCTCTGCAAGTTAGTCTATAAATAGTGTAAGCATTGTGTAATTTTAGTCATGGTATAGTCAGTTAAACATGATGATGAATTATCTCTGGAAAAATTGCGATCATTTGATATCTTCACATAAATTGACATAGGAGGAACAAGTGAGTAGCTCACTTGCAGTTAATATTTCTGTATCTTTCAGAAACAAGAGCATTGCTTTTTAGCTCTTCTCTGAAATACACCTGGTCCTTGAGAAAACATCTGGGTTGTCCTGTTGCTTTAGAGCAGTGCCAGCACTACCTTAAGAATGCAGAGCTGCAGCATGACTGCTCGTGTAATGAGGGATTGCTGTGTTTGATTGATTTATTTATTTCCATTCATGTCTGCTTCTGTCAGCCACAACTGCTGTTGGCATTCAGCTGACTTGTGGCGCTGCTTCTCTCCTTGTTGCCATCCTATGCTTGTCCTCCCTGGCCCGACTCCTCGAAATACAATGAAGAAGGGGGAATAGAAGCTTTCGAATCATACTTCACGTCTGTTTCCATCTCCCCTGGCAATTTCTGCTTCCACACAGTTGAGCCGAAGAAATGTGGCCTTACTTGACCTTTGGTCAGAGGTTTTTCCTCTCCAGTCAACCAACCAGTCAGTTGACCTTGTCTTGGGCAACTCCTGCTCTTCAGCTAATCCTCCAGTTTCCTCAGTCCCAGCCATCACCTCATCTTCTTTAAATGTCGCTCTTCTCACAGGCCTTTTGCAACCTCCACTCTGTGGGTGTTGCTGTACCCGGCCCTTGTTTTGGCCGCTCCCTGCTTGCTCTGCTCTGCAGTGAGCACACCTTCGCTCCCCATTTACTCTATGCTTCCATTCTTCTTCTGGAGAAAATTGCATGACCTTACAAACTTCCTGTGTGAAAAATGTCTTCCAAGCAGCATGGCTCCCTGGCTGTGTTGGATCTCAGCTTGTTTAGTAGCTTTTTCTGTATTTAAGATCTCTCATTTTCTTTTACTAAGAAGGGAAGATCTTCTCATGCTTTACTCTTGGTATAGAGCAAGAGTAGCTCAACTGCCTTTCAACCCTGCCTTATAGATGTTCAGGTTCTGAATGTTTTCTCAGAGCAGGCTATAGTATTTTGCAAACAATGACCATTACTCACTCATCTGTTTATGATAAGGTTGGCTGATGTCTAATTCTTTAATACCTTCCTTGGTATCTGTGTTTGTAAAGCAAAGCAGTTAAGTGCCTCACAGACTGCAAAAATTAATTGCTGGAAGTTAATTTCTGCCTCTTGGAAAGGTAGGAAAATGTCAAAGTTCCATCTTTTGGCTCTCAGAGCAGTTCTGAAAGGTGGTATCAGCAGAGAGCAGGGCAGGAAACATGCACTGCTGATGCTCGCTGGTTTCGTTCTGTGAGCCCTGTCTGATCTCGTGTGTCTGGCAGTGTTAAGAACTGAAAATTAAGATCTTATAAACCAGCCTGATTTAGTTAGTTAATAAGTGAAGAGCCATGTCTTACTGTGGTGAGTCACACCGAGAGCAGAGATTTAAATTCAGGTGGGATTTTTTGGTTGTTAGTATTTATTTCCTAGTTATATTTTGTGGTTTCTGAAAATGCTTTTTAGTAAAACGATGGACCAGAAATGCAGTAACAGATGCAAGTTATACATGGCAAAGAGAATCAGAACCAATAGATAACAGAAAGCTAACAGAAGCATTGATCATGTGGTGCTCCAGAGGGAATGGCCTGTAGGTGAAAGGAAGGGATTAACCGAGGATCAAACCAAACCAGCTTTGCTTATAGCGGTGTTCCCCTCGCCTTTAGGGAAGTGACCTGAATAGACTGTGTGGGTTTTATTGCATCTTTTGTCGATACCTGTTTTTAACTTACAGCTAATTGCCACCAGATTTGAAATGCTGTTTAAATAGCAACAAAAGAGAGAAATCTGCAAAACAAAAGAAGAAAGAGGTCTCTTTCACCTTATTTGTCTGAGTGTTTCTGTGTAGAACTGTTCACCCACCACACCCATGCCTTGGTACCACAGTAACTTCTTGTATTTGCATGGGTGGTCACCATTAAAATACCAACAGAAATGATTTTTGTGTTGTATTTTAATCTGTGCTCCATCAGTGCTATGCAAAATGATGAGACAAGCACCATGGCTGATTGCTTGGGAAAAAAATGTACAGTAACTTACAAACTTACTGTTTGTAACTTGGGTACAACCACAGTGTATAAAACAATCCTTAAATCTGTATTTTCGGTGTCATTGGCTTAATGTACCTAGGGAGAGAGACAGATGAGTGCTAGAAGTTACTGCTCAAGCAGTAATTATGTTAACCATCCACTATAAATTTTCATGTCTGGTACCCTTTAAGAAAATTGCCTTTCCTAAGGCCTACTGAAATTCATATTAGACTCCCATTGACTTCAGACACAGGAATTGGAACATTCATCTTACATTAACAGTAGTCTGTGCCAAAATCACTGTGACATAATTTAACTGTGGTGTTCCTTGGTTTATTTTGGTGAAATATGAAGCATAAATCTGGCTCTATTAGTTCAAACCATCTGACAAGCTGGCATCTTTATGTCATCTGCCACAGCTTTTAAATTGTCTTTTAAAGATTGGTTTCAAGCAAGGTTTTCTTAATTGTCAGCTCATGATGTCTGTTTATATCTTCATCTTTGAGCTGTATCTAGAGATGTGTGCTAAATTAATGGGAAAGCAATTAGCCAAGCTCTGGATTCTGTGCTTGACTGCTGCTTCTAGCTGTGAACATATTATAGCTGTCTGTTAGGTCTTCAGCTTCTGAGTTTTAGATGAAACTGGAGATAAAGATGCTAAATCTCTAAATGGTGTGGGAGCTCCTGATGCTACAAAAGTTATGTTCATTTGAGGCACTGGGGGGTTACGTTTAGCTGATGATGCAGCAGGAAGGGTTGTAATGGCATGTTACAGGTCTAGTGTAACTGCAGTTTTGTACTAACATATTTGCTTTCAAGCAGAAGTAAATCAATCAGAATCACAGAATCAAATATGAACCTAATCTTGTTCTGGAGTACAAATGTTTTCTTACATATTTTTATCTACAGCGCTCGAGTTTGTACCAGTCTAAATCCATCTATACTGGAGTCACCCTTTCAGCTGCATTTGTTCAAAACTAATGTGCTTACAAACACTGATGGGAAACTTGAGCTTTGGAATTTGCTGTCCGATACAGATTAAATTTGTAAACTTCCTCTGGAGAGCCTTGAATGGAAATCAGGATTTGAGGAAGGTCATTTGTCACTTGCAAATGACAGTCATCAAGTCTTAAAAAGTACGTTCTGCTGCATGAGTACAGCGATCTGTTGCCACAAGGGAGAGTGCAGGACAGAAGGAGGCCGGGCTATTTCTTTTGGCAAGCAGCATGCACTTACGTTTAAACTGATTATCCAACTGGACCCATGGGCTGTAGTTTTATGTTGCAGCTCAGGCAGTCTAGAAGGTTGCTGCTGCTGAATGGAGTGATGCTGCTCTCTTCTTCCTGCTCCCACAGTGGAATTCCCGTCATTTCCTTTGTGCCACCTCTGCGCATTGGACCTGTTACTCAGCCAGTTCAACTCAGTCACCCAGTTGATAACTACTCACTGCTGGATTAATGAGTTTGGTTTAGTGAAAGACCTGATAAGCATAAAGGAAAGGGTGGAGACCACGCAGGAGTAATACGAGTGTCCAAGGGTATAGTTCAGTCTCTTTTTGTCACAGTTTAAACCAGTCTACATCCTCGCCATCACGTTTGTGCCAGTTCTGGTATATTCTCAGCCAAATGGTAAGCCTGGGGACCTGGTTAGGCTGAAAACTGGTTTGACTCACTCCCCTGCCACCCCCCAACTTGTTGCTGTATCCTGTCATTGTACAGCCTCAAAGCCTTTTGAGGCATGGTGGGGATAAAGGGCATGCGTGGTCACGGTGAAGCGGGAGTGCTGAGTTACCTCTTTGGATGACCATCAGTACATAAGTTGATATAAAATGTCCATAACTACAGGCTTAGTAAAATCTTCATATTCTATACTGCTTGTATCCCACGCATGTTTAATTAAATATTAATGCTGGAGGAGGATTTTCTTCTTTCTAGTTGTTCAGAAATTCATTTGACTAGTGGTAGCAAAAAAAAGTATGTACATATAGAAAGATGGCAGTGTTTTCTGTCAAGAAATGGATTATAGAGGCTTGGGCGAGTAGTAGTCTGTTGTTCTCAGGGAAGCTATTAAATTGCTGTAGAAGCCTTACTCCAAATGACAGGAACCATATCCTGTTCCTTATCAAAGAAAGATGTTAATCATCATTTATTATTTGTCATCTGGCAACGATATTTTCCAGGCCATTTAGTAAGATTTGTATATTTTAAGAAGTTGCTCTAAGCACCATGTTTTCATGCCTGCAACCCGCTACTCTGACATCTAACACTTGTGAATTACTCCTCTTTGAAAGTAAGTCTTCACCTGTTCCCTTTCTCAGTTTCTTCTCTGCCTATGCGTTTGGGTGGCCAAGTTATGTAGGAAGGCATAGGGAGCCACAGGGGGAAAGAAATCTGGAGTTAACTCCCATTTGTGGTGCTTGTTCACACTGATAACTCCCAGGTTATGTATGAATTACTGCTGTTTCTGAAGCTGTGCTGGTACCTGTAGCAGTACAGTTGTGCTGTCTGGTAACTGCACATGTGGAAGTGGGTTTGCATGCTATTATTGATTATAGCAGCTTTTGAAAATGTCCCCAAAGATGCTGATTTCCTTCAAATGGCAGTCTCCTTATACCTGTAGCAATGGTAAACTGCACAAGCCATGGCCTATGTAAATTTCACAACAGTGTTGACTTTAGGGGGTTTTCTGCATTATTTTCTTGGTCTAGCCATGTGCTTATGTCTCCACTTGCAAATGTAATTTTTGTTACCTTCCTTTGAATTTTCAGGTATGATAACTCATCATAAATTTGTCCTTTCTGCTCAGAAACTGGGAAGCAGAGTCGTTGGGATGGTCCAGAGTCTGAATGCTCTCAAAGCTGCACCTCGGTTGTTGTCCCTATGACAAATGTCAGGCGAGCACGAGATCTCAGACTAGTGGTCTCGGGAGGGATTTCTGAATTAATGGCATAGTCTTATTTTTGAAGAAGCAATTTAATATATAAGAACAATGCAGCAGGGTTGGTTTGTTGTGGTTTCTCCCCTGAAAGCTGAGTCATACACTACTCACTTTTCCTCCTTTAATAAATCTGTAGGCGAAGGGATAAACGTAAGGAGTCAAAGGGACTTTTTTCCCCTTCCCACTGAAAATGAATCAGCAATTAAATAAAAGCAATTAAATGAATCTTGAAAGCACATCAGTACCGAGTTTGTTGTCTTGGCTTAGCAAATGTTTACATTGTAAGAAGGCATATTCCTGGTGTTCAGTGACAGGCTGTGAACGTGGTCTCCTGTATAGTGAAGTGCATGTCAGAATCTCTCCCTCAACGTCTGCCAATCAGGAATGTTCTCATTTGATCAGAACAGCAGATTTCTGCTGGTTTATTAAAACAGACAATATCCTCATTTTAAATTTTGGGTTTCTTGCAAGATGCACTGAAAACCTCACTGTCAAGTGTGGTTGCTACGTGAAGTAGTTAAATCCTCTTCTGCTTTTTGAGGTTGTATCATGCAAATGATGAGATGTAGTAGCATGGAAGAGCTTGGCAGAAGCAATTCTGGGTAAATATGGAGGCTCATTCATGTTTTCAGTGTTGCTTTGGTCAGGAAGAATTCAGTGACTTGACGTTTTTGGGGGACTTGCTTTAAAATGCTGTGGCAGGAGAGTAGGTGGCTCTGCTTGTAGGAGGTGGTGTTACAGGCTGAAGGAGCCTCCTCTGCTTAAAATTCCTAGTGTTGGATGTTTAACATACCACTTAATGAGGTAGGACAGCCTGATGAAACAAAAGGAGTGGTGAAAGTGTGTGTGAAAGCTGACATGTTTGACAGATGCGTTGTTTAAGTTGCAATGTATTAAATGCTCAAAAAGCTTTGCAAAGGGGATCAAGTCAGGCTGTGACTGCAGGGTATATATATAGACCTACCCAGGCTTTGAGCTGATAGTGGTGCAATCATAGCAGCAATGACACTCAGTGCAACCTGTGAACCGTGTAGAGAAATGTCACCAGTACCTGGATGTGTAACCTTCTGTGGGGGTTGACTCTGGCTGGATGTTGGGTGCCCACCAAAGCTGCTCTGTCACTCCCCTCCTCAGCTGGACACGGGTGAGAAAATACATGGAAAGGCTTGAGATAACAGGAAGAGATCACTCACCAACTGCTGTCATGGGCAAAACGGTTTCAGCTTGGGGAAATTGGTTTAATTTATTATCCATCAATCAGAGTAGGATAATGAGAAATAAACCCAAATCTTAAACCTCCTTCGCCCAGCCCCTCCCTTCTTCCTGGGCTCCACTTCACTCCCGAATTCTCCACCTCCTCCCTGCCAGTGGTGCACAGGGATGGGGAATGAGGGTGGTGTCAGTTCATCACACGTTGTCTCTGTCCCTCCTTCCTCCTCAGGGGAGGACTCCTCACACTTGTGCCCTGCACCAGTGTGGGGTCCCTCCCATGGGAGACAGTTCTCCACCAACTTCTCCAGCGTGAGTCCTTCCCACAGGCTGCAGCTCTTCATGACCTGCTCCAGCGTGGCTCCCTCCCATGGGGTGCAGTCCTTCAGGGACAGACAGCTCCAGTGTGAGACCCCTGCGGGTCACAGGTCCTGCCAGTAATCCTGCTCCAGCGTGGGCTTCTCTCTTCATGGGGCCACAGGTCCTGATGGGACCCTGTTCCTGTGCAGGATTCCCGCAGGGTCACAGCGTCCTTTGGGCATCCCCCTGCTCTGGTGTGGGGTCCTCCAGGATATCAGGTGGATATCAGCTCCACTGTGGGTGTCCATGGGCTGCGGGGCCCAGTCTCACCATGGGTTGCAGGGAATTTCTGCTCCGGTGCCTGGAGCATCTCCTCCCCTCCCTCACTGACCTTGGGGTCTGCAGGGCTGCTTCTCTTGCACATTCCCAGTCTTCTCCAGCTGCATCTGCAGAGGTTTTCTCCTTCCTTTTCTTGACTATGTTGTCCTGGAGGTGCTACCACCACTGCTGATGGGTTTGGCCTTGGCCAGTGGTGGGTGCATTGGCTCTGTCAGACACAGGAAAAGCTTCTAAGCATCTTCTCTCAGAAGCCACCCCTTTAGTCCCCCCACTGTCAAAACCTTGCTAAGCAAACCCTTTCCACCCCTCACCTCTCTGATTTACATATCTAAGAATTATCACTAAAATCCACATACAACACAACCTTCACAAGCTTCACTCACACCACCAAAAAAGAATTCCCGATGCCAAAATCAAAATAACATCATCACATCACTGTGTGAAAGTGGATAATTTGCACACAATCCACCCCTCATCCCTTCACCACATTTGCAAGAGCCAAAACTCCCCATGACTTGGATACTTAACCTCCCGCTGGGTTTTGTGCAGCCATCCCTATGGTCTTGTTTGCTCAAGCAGTGCCTAGTTTGAGTAAATGTACACAGCCTGTAGAGTAAATAAACCCTTCGTAAACCCCAGAAGTCATTGAGCTTCTTTCCTGCAGTCTTCTTTTAAAATTGATCCTCTTGTGAAGAGCAGTTATAAAAATGAGAAACTGTTAAAGCAGGGGGAATAAATGTGCCACTGAGAGAGCAGGGAGAATGCTGATGAGTGGGATGAGACTGGGAACTTGGTTCTCTCCATTTCGTGTTGCTAGAGATGAATTCAAAGTTCACCAGACTGTAGCTTGCTGTGGACTTCTGAAATACTCTGCTCTGCATTTGAGCTTACCAACTCTGCCTGCCTGAGATTCGCTGAGGGTAGCAGCAGGATGCAGCCAAAATGCTTTCTGTAGGATAACCACGTATTGTAGTGTCTGGGTGATGCCCAATTCTGCCCTATTTGAGTTATCACTGAAATGATGAGGCCCAAAATGAAACGTGCTAACAGATAACATTTTCCTGGAACGTTATGAGGGATTATTCTCCCCACCTGCATTCAGCAGTGGCAGAAATGAAGTAAAAACTCATGATGCCAAAACCCCTCATGCATCAAGTTGAAACTTCCAAGAGAACATTGTGTGCGCAAAACTGAGAGGGCTGATGGCAGTGCTAGTTAAATGGGGAAGGCAAGAACCAGCTGCTCTGTTAAGGGATGTAGGAAAAGCCAGGCTTTAATAATGGAGGTAGGGGACTGTCCTTGGGAAGAAATGGTGCTTTTAGCAATGAAAGATGAATTGCTGTAAGAAAATTCAAGCCCACTTCTGTCAACACGGACATATGCAATTAACTGCATTCCTCTGATCCTTGATGTGAGTGAATGCTGTTCCACTGCAGTCTAATATATATAATGTTTAACTAAGCATCAATGTGAAACTAGACTTAAGTTACCTGGGGCCAGAATGACTAAATGGGTAGAAGAGGTGAGGAGCATTACTCATCACATGAAGTGGGCTTATCAAAACTGGGAGGAAGGCAGGAGTGGTTCCACTTTGCTGAGTGCAAATGGAGTGTCAAGGGATGGAGATTTGGACCCCAGAACAGCAACTGCCTGGGTTTGTGTCCAAGAAAGAAGAGGAGGGAGGCAGTAACAAAGCAAGGAAGTAGTTAACATGTGAGCACTGTGAAAAGGGAGAAAAAGTGGGACGTGGAAAAAAAAATGAGGAAGGAGAAACAGTACGTTGGCTTTTTTCCCATGTCATGATGCTGGATAAATATACTTTGGGGACGATTTCAGTAAACATTGTTGTACATCAAATACACAGGGCAACAAACACATTGTCTTACTGACAAGTGCTGAGGTGACATTTTTGGTAACTGGTGTTTGACCTGAACCTGGAATTGCTCTCAGGTTTGTTTGCCTGCTACATCGATGTAAACCAGATGTGGCTTTGGTGCTGATCTTGAGCAACACTTCACAGTGAACAGCCGCTGGTAGAAACAAGACCAAGATCTTCAGAGATGATGCCCCTGTGAAATGTAAGCAGCTCATGTCAAATGCCATAAAGATGGTCCTATAAACAGCAATGCAAGTTTGTACAGTATCATGGCAAACGTTGCTTATCAGTTATTGTGTACAGCAATTCAGCTGTGCAGGGGTAATTAAGCCATTTACAGGACCCTTATTTTCTCTTTCCTTTATTTTTGTTCCTGTCTCGATTGTATTACAGAAGAGTATCTTCCCATTTAGTCAAACACCTCCATCTCCTTAGATTTTAATTGTGGTGGCTTTTCTGTTTGCTTTTTTTTCTGAGATCCTCAATGTAGCATGTCATACAGTGTTTAGCATAAAGAAGGAAAATAAAGAGTAGGAATAGGCACTACTGGGGCTATAACTTATAGTGGAAGGGTATGTTTCAGTCATTCAGCTTGAATGAAAAATAGTATTACATTCAAAGTGTAATAGTATGTTGCAAACTTCCACTTGTTGTTAATGTAGTCATTATAATGTGGTTAGATGTTTGTAACATGCAGTGCTCATTTGAATGTTTTTGATCCTGCAATTATTCATTCATTGGGATAAATAAAAAGATACTTTCACAGATACAATGCAGCAAGGTTCAATTCTGTCTCATAAGGGAGGTCTGCATCTGTCAGCAACACTAAGTTTTTACCTATATAGCATTAAATTTGTACTGGACTGTTTGCCTGTGGATGTTTAATCAATAGAGAACACATCGTGAATGTTAAATTATTGGATGAATGCAGTAATGTCTCTGAAAGCCAAAATGGGGAACCGCCTCAGAGTTACTTCTGCAGAACTACTTACTACTGGTGGTAACACTGATGAGCAACGCTACGTCTTCCACTGCAGAGCTGCAGGTTAGAACCATTCCTTTGTCCTCTTCTGTAGCTTAAGTTACCATCGTTGCATGCAGTGAAGTACTCTGGAAAGGAGAAGTGTGACAATCCAGAGGGATTTGTCGCCACCCTGAAAACAAGTGTTGAGTGAGAAGTCTGGTGTGATTCTCTGTCTTCAAATAAAACTAGGAAAGCTTATGCTGACCAGAAATGGGTTTCACCATTTCTCTAGGTGAATATAATGCTTGATGCTTCCAAAGGCAAGTTTGGGAAAAGCAAATAATTCTTTTCTTCCTTTTTTTCCCCTTCAGTTTAGTCTGCCATTGCTGAATATCTCTGTCTAAGGGCATTTTTTTTTCCTTGAAAATAAAGCAGCCTCCATTTATGAATCAGGAATTATTTCTGTTCAACATATTTATTAAAAGAACCATTATCTCTTCCTTTGCTTCTTGGTGCCTATTGCAGAACAGGCTGTATTGGAGTATATTTTAAGCATGTGGGAGCTTTTGAGGGTTAGTATTTATTTATGTATTTATTAATCAAATCCTGTTTGGAGAAAACAATGCAAAGCTTTTGCAGTCTAAATCCACGTCCTGGTGGCAGACTCTTACATTAAAAATGTATATGCTAAGGTAATTGTGGCTCCAGTATGATGTCATGATAAATGAAAATGAGTACTCTTAGGAAATAAGGGTAAAGAAAAATGTGCAGCCGTATGTTTTTATTTGTCCATATTTCAGTCTCGAGCAGTCATGACAGGAAAGGAGGTAGAATGTGACAGGAGAATGACAGAAGTGGGATATTACTATTATCATTATTTCATTTTTGTCTCCAAGAAGTTTATTATATGTGTAGGGTTTTTTTTCTGTTCTGTTTTTCAGGTTTCACCTATGTAGGACTGAACTGTTGATGTCATGTTTGACACTTTAAATATTAAGTAGAAAGCTTGGTGGTATTAATTTTATAAATAGCCTTAGTACTCAAAAATAGCCTTATTGATAATCAGCTTTGTCTGGTTTACTTCTGGAATGGTCACTCCATGTGTGTGTAACTGGAAGCTTTGTCGTACATAAAATTTAATCCTTCTGGGAGCTGATCTGTGCAACAGCATTTCAGTAACTACTCAGTGAGAAATGTGTGTTTGTTCCTGGATTTTCCTTGAATTGAAACTGTGTAGTGGGTTAAGAGAAAGTTGTCTCTTTTTCACTAGTTTCTCTTTGTGTACTCCAGTAGTTTCATGGTTCTCTCATCATTTGATGACTCCACTCTGAAATAAGTTTTGCTGCCCTTCTTTTTGAGTTCTTCTACCTGGGTAAGCCACAAAATAGCCTACTCTGTACTTGGCTGTGATGTTAGTGTGAAACAGGGAGGTGATGATCCCTGCGTCTGACCCAAAGTGTCTGAAAAAATCTGTGTTCCTTAGAAACAAATAATGTAGTGGACAAATCTGTGTCATGAGGAGCCTAATACATTGGGGAAAAAAGTGCTACTTACAGCTAATAAATTGTTGGCCAAAGGGACTTCTTGTGTGCTTGTTTGTGTTTCAGGTTGGCACATCAATTTTCATTTAAATTCTTCTCAGTAGTCAGGAGTTAAGGAATTTGATTTGCTTTCAGGAGTTAAGAAATTGGGTCTTTAGGGGTCTTGTTTGTTTCTTGATGAGTTGGGGCTCTAATTAGGGAAACGGGTCTTCTACTGCTGCTTTTATGACTTACAGCATGTTCTGTGTCTGTTTTGATCTCATGTGTGACACAGGATCCTGTTTCAGTCAGGCGTAGCTCCACCAGAGCTGAATGTCTGTCAGACTTTGTTTACTGTGTACTTCACTGGTGTCACTAAACACCAATAGCTGCATTTCTGTGCATGGAAATAGGTGCACAGAGACAGCGATCCTGGCATGTGAATGAATACTGTCACTGCAAAATGTGTGGTTTGGCTTTGGGATTGTTTTTAAGTTGATAACCTGTGATGGCAGCTAAAAAGTTTTCAGTTGTGTTACAGAGCTGGGGTGAGTTGGACCTAAACTCAGAGCAAGAAGTAAGCTATAAATGACAAAGGCTAATTGAAAAAGTCTATGAATGAGTCCATTTCCTGCCATTGACTTCAGTGTGTTTCCAGGCGGACTTTAATCGGTGCTGTGCAGCCTGCGGTTACCTGCATCTGGCAGCTCGGGTTCACACTTGCCTTTTGGAGAGTCTGCGTAGAAATCATAGGAGAAAATAATGTTTTTGTAAACTTAGTCACTTAATAGAAAGGAGGTGGTTGTCATGCTCTCTTAGAAAATAAACCTTCTTTTGCTTTTACTTCTTATGCACATGCGTTTCAAGGGCATGATGCATTGCATGGCTTCAGTTTATGTGCCTTGGATCACTGCAGTACGGATATGCTGAGGTCTGTCCTGTGCCATATTTGTAGCACAGGTGGTAAAACCACTTTAGACTTAGTATCTGAATAGAAAAATGAAGTTAATACACAGTAGCAGTGGTGCATGACCTGCAGGTGATACTTTAAATTGTTGAGGTTTTGAATGCCTGCAGCTGGTCCTGCAGAACTCTGTGATGGTGGAGGCTCATTATTTATTACTTTTTATTTGTAACTGCCAGGCTGCAGAGAGAGGGATATGGTAAAAATGGGAATAGTTAAATAGCATTTCCTGCATGGTGACTGCCATCTCTCTTTCTGCTAGGGTGGGAGAGTTTGGAGAGGTTGGGTCTGTTGTTCCCACAGCTTTAACGCGCTTAAACTTTGTGCTCTTGCGGTGTCTTCTCATCCTTCCATCCTCAGCAGAAGCAACTCTCACCTTGGGAAGAAATACAGCTTGTTTGCTTTGCACAACAGCTCTCTGATGGGCACAGTGGTACAGCTGCTGCTGTCTCTCTGTGGGAGATGGAAAGAGAAAGCAGTAAACAAGGAGGGCTTGAGTCTTCTTTGGGACAGAGGGTTGACTGCAGTTGATTTGTTACCTTTCAGAATTAATTGTAGAATTAAACTCTTTTTGGTATGGTCTTCAAAAGAGTGTTTGTAAGGTGAGTGATGCCCACATTCCTCCTTGCTGTGTTGCACCTGTCCTGTGGAGACAGGCTGAGAGATTGGGCTTGTTCAGCCTGGAGAAGAGAAGGCTCAGGACAGACCTTCTAACAGTCTTCCAGTACCTAAAAGGGGCCTACAAGAAACCTGGAGAGGGGCTTTGGACAAGGGATGGAGGGATGGGACAAGGGGGAATGGCTTTAACCTGCCAGAGGGGAGATTGAGACGAGCTCTGAGGCAGAAGCTCTTCCCTGTGAGGGTGCTGAGGTTCTGGCACAGGGTGCCCAGAGAAGCTGTGGCTGCCCCATCCCCGGCAACCCGGAGCAGTGGAAGATGTCCCAGCCCGTGGCAGGAGGTTGGAACCGGCAGCTGCCTGGCCAGGCCTGCACAGTTTAGCCCGACCCGCAGGTTACAGCTCACTTAGACTCTAGTGCCTGTAATAGCTTCCTTTCAAGAGCTGAAACTGTGAGATCAACCCCACCTCCTCAGAGCCAAGCCTGGCTGTTCATTCCTGGGAGGTGTGCGGCACTGTGGCAGCGCAGTGCTCTTCCCCCCCAGGCTGCGGAAGGGGCAAGCAGTTTGCTGGCATCACCCTCCCTCACAAGTAGTGGGGAATGGAGATGTCGGCAAGCCCTTTCCCTTTGGAAGACATCAGCAAGAGATCAAAGGCAGCTCTCTAGCCTTGGGAAGCATTTTTGCTCCCTGGGCCTGGCTCCACGCGTGCCATTGCTTCCCTGGTTTTGATCTAGCCACCTTCCTAACCTTCCTTCTCTTGAAGCTTTGCTCTCAGTGTGTCGTCTTTGCTACACGTTCCTCTCGGTTTATGGAGAATATTCCTCTGCACTTGGCTTTGCACTATCCAGGTAGGAGTCGCTGGCCAGAAAAACTGATGTATTGATACTTAAGGTAATAAAAAAATACATAAATTAGGATTTCAGTAGAAAAGCAACACTAAAATTTCTTTAGTCCTGTGTCTACATATGTCTTTTATCTGACAGATATAATGCTATGTTTTGTAATACCATAAGCCTTCATAACCAGCAATTGGTACAACATACCTGTGCTTTTAAAAGGCTCTTTCATTCATATCTGCTCTAAGTCACCAGGTACTAAAAATAAATATAACTCACCCAGTCTTGGTGGCATTGAACATCCAGTGTTTTACCACTGTAAGCTCTAGATCTAATTACAACTGTTTGTAAGTAAACGTTTGATGCTGAAGTTGTACAGCCATTGTACTGTGTTCTCACTACTTGCTTTTGGTGGGAAGCGTGTTGGGTGTCATATGTGAACACTTCTGATGGATCAGTATTTTATGTATCTAGTCTGTGCTGTATAGAGGCTGTAACTCAAAAGAACAGATTCAGATTTGCACAACAGATTTGGAACGTGTCCATAAAATGCTTTTGCAGAACAGATAGAGAATTGTGTAGAGGAACATTGTTTGCTCAGTGCATTGCACCATGGAGATGGGTTTTGTTCTAGCTCATCTGTCTTTTGCTTCTGTTTCATATTTGAACTTTGAATTCTGAGCTGTGCAGTGTAAAACTGTCTGGTACCTCAACCAACCAGACCTATACTTCTTGAGGTGCAAAGCGGTTAATATTGCACACAAAGATCAATATTACAGGGTTGGTGGTTGTGTGGGACCTCTATAGGATAATACAATGGTATTGTATGTTTTCTTCAGAAATAACTGCATTGTAACAATCTTTAGGTGCTTCGTGGACTTCTACTGTTCCCTCTTCTGTTGTACCATCAGGTCAACTGCTAATGCAATGAACAGTGGAAAGTAGTGTGAGGATTTTTACCTGCCTGAAATGGGGAGGGTTTGATCTTACCGAGTAGAGTCTCTTTCACCTCCTTTTGGTGAACATGCAGAACTGAGAGCAGGAAAGATGATGGTAGCTAGTTTTCAGGTTATGGGTTTTTCTGTGCTTCATTCCTGTGTAGTTGTTAGCTGAGCAGTCCCTGTGTTTTCGTTGAGAACTTGGTGCTTTGTTGCACAGCCTTCACACAGTATTCCTATGCCTTGTGACTAAATTCCCAACGTTTTGGAAAGAAGCACCAATAGAAATAATTCTGGCAACTGTTTTTTTTTCCCCCATTTCTTCCTTCATTGCATATAGAAAGTCACAGGGATTCTGGGGAGAGGTTGATTGTTTTCTACAGAATTCCCAGACTCTAGTACTGTGAAGATGTCTACAATTTGGTGCTACAGTCAAAGACAACTTGTCTTCCTTTGTTGTTAAAGGACTGTGTCTGGTTGTCCTTACGTATCATGGGGCAACAGCTGAGCTAATGAGTAAAGACATTTTTAAAAGGATAAGCCCCAAACCTCAAGCTTGCAGAACGGGATGCCCTGTTAGTGATGTATCTTATCTTCTGTTTCATTTCCAGTTGCTCTTCTACAACGGGTAGCCGAATTGGAAAAGGTCAATGCAGAATTTCTGCGCACAAAGCAGCAGCTTGAGCAAGAATTTAATCAAAAGAGAGCAAAATTTAAGGAGTTATACCTGGCTAAGGAGGGTAAGTTCTCAATTCTCTGAATTACTGTAAAGGTTATTAAACTTCATCTTCAAATAATTCCTGTATGAAGAATAACATTTGTAAGGCCAACAACTATTCCCCATTTGCCTGTGCACACCACACACTTTCTTTCTTTAAGGATAACCAGGATTCATGGTGGGTTTCTACTAGGATATCCAGTATGGTTAATGGGATAAGGCATTGTTGTGTTTGATTTGCCAAAAATAGAAAAGTAACAGTAGTCTTTTACACAGATATAATAAGAACATAAGAAGCAAGCAGAGAGTGAAATTCAGTATGTGGCTACTGGCTTCCTAGAATGAATTTTTAGGATTCAGTTTGCCTGCACGGGTAGGAATCAGCAGAGTAACTTGATGTACACTTAAAAACACCACTGGATTTTAATACTCACTTGCTGAAGTCATGGTGTGCTCGTTCTCTGAACAGCAGCTGATCTGGTAAGGGGAAGACACGGTCTGGATGGTGTGCTGCTTGTGCTTTGTGCCTAGCTTTTTTATGTAATATTCATTTGTCTTAAATTCCCATCTGAGGTAGAATATAAGCAGACAAACATAAAAATTTTAATACCAGCCAAGGGCTTCTATTTCAATAACACTCTTCAGAGGAAAATTTGAACCATATGAGCTCCAATATCTGATGCAGAATTGGAGAGCAGAGATAGCTGTTGTTCTGAAGCCAAATTGATTTATTTCTAATCCTGATGATTTTCCTGTCTTTAACATATGAAAGCAGAGCCAAAAAAGAAATGCATTAAGACTGCAGCTGCTTGTATAAGCTTATGAGAGCAGAAATACAACAGGCATAATGAAGATCAGATCATACAGAAGGCCTATTTCTTTGTGTTTCTAGCAGCTTGATAAAAGGATATTTAAGATACAAGACACTACTGATGAGATCAGCAATAATTCTCCCTTTCCAGAACAGTAAAAAATAGAAAATAAAAATAAATTGTGATGGAAAAAACAATCTGACTTTCACATGTACTGAAAGGATACCAGGGAGAAAATACAAGCAGTTACTTTTCTTTCCCCCTCCCAAGCTTTTTTCCCTCCTTGTTCTCAAGAACTTTTACCAAATGTACATTGGGACTGTTGCAACCAATCCTTAATACTATTTGAAAAGTAAGTAATATAAATACTATATGGTCCTGTTTTGTTTTGTTTTACATGAGAGTTAATGCTCTTTTGAGTACCTGATTAGCTCTGGGTTCCAGTCTGTCTCTCAAGAGGTAAGGTGTGGGGCACCAGGATTGGTAAGGCTTTTTGGTATTGAGGTAAAGACATGGAGATAACTTTGTGTCTGTTGTACACTGGCCAGATGTTTCTGCTGAAAGTGATTGCCATTGAAATAGGCTATGTGGGCATAAAACTGTATTTTGTGTTAGTGCTTCTGCAGTCAGTTGTATAATATATATCTTCCTGAACTTTTTGCTTCAGATTAACTAAAAACTCAGGAAGATAATGTGAAGTTAGTTTAATTTCTATTTGTAGTTGCAACAATCAGACAAGTAGTGGATGTTTCACTGAATGTATTCCTTTTCTAGAAGCTCAGTTTTAGCAAAGCCATGGTAAAGTGCAGATTCTTCTGTGGGCTCCAGGTAGTGGTCACAGAGTGTTTCTGTTCAAGAAATATGAAGTGCTCTATCCAAATTCAGGACCATTTTGGTGCCAAAAGTGAGGGAAGAACTGGTTTCCTGTCTGTTGTTCCTATCTTTTCCAGATTAATTACCAGAGCGAGTTAAATAATAATGAACTAGTTAAAAGCACAGTACACTTTCATCCAGTGTATTGATTTGTAGGTTATATCTACCGTGTCTGCTTTTTGGCTGCATCCATGAAAAGGTACTTGTTTAATGAAAGGCAAGGGGAAGTGAAGTCAAGCAATAATGTTCCCTAAAGGTACGTGCTAAGGGTGTTCAGTTGTTATGGGTAGATGCTTTAATATCAGTGCTTCCTTCATGTCCGTGTTAGATCACTGTTCTTTGCCAAAGCAGCTATGGGTACTCTTCAGATTGAATTTATGAATCGAGCTAAATGTAAATAAAACTTCTTTTCAGAGGACCTGAAAAGACAAAATGCAGTGCTGCAAGCAGCCCAAGATGATCTGGGACAACTGCGGACCCAGCTGATGGAGGCTCATGCTGAAATGGAGAACATCAAAGCTATCGCTACAGTGTCTGAGAACACAAAGCAAGAAGCTATCGATGAGGTGAAGAGGCAGTGGCAGGAAGAAGTAGCTTCACTACAAGCTGTTATGAAAGGTAACAACCAGGCAAGCTGTGGCCACTAAGTTCAAGCCCCTGTTTAGTAGGTGTTCAGTGCTGTGTGCCTGCTCTTGCACAGAACATGGATAGCTGCTTTTCATGGCTTGGTAAAAGCTGGCTACAGAAGTAATGGATGAAGCATAGTTCCCAAGTTTGTGAAAAGGAGCTTGGTGGTTCTTTTCTGTTAATATGAGGATAGAATTTAGAAGGAATCATGGCAATAGGAACTCCCACATATATGCAAAGCATTTTTGAGGGATTGTGAGTGTGATACTTCATCATTCCATGAAGATAAGTGTAATGAATGTAATTTGACAAGTCTGAAAACAGCTTTAGGCTGGCAGCATGATTCTCTTCTCTCCTTGTGTGTAAACATCATTCTGCTGTCAGACAGTAAAGTGTCCCTCCAGTACTATCACATAGACTTTTCCCCAGGCTAGTGACTGAACATGCTGCTCTGTATCAGTCGTGGGTCTTTTTTTCTCTTGATAGTTTTGAGCTATGCTTTGTTATGTTTGCAGCTTGCACAGCTGTTGATGTTTCTGAGACAAACTGTGTGCAAGGAACAGAAGGCAGGATGTAAACTGGGGACAGACTGTTGCCATAACTGGCTGCTCTTAAATGTTCCCAAACAAGACCACAGTATCCTGAGCCTCCAACCTGTTGGCTGTAGGCAGCTTTTTCATGACCCGATTATGCTTTTCCCCAGAGAAGACAAATATTCCTGTATATTGAGTACACAAGTTTCTGTTTGTTTATGATCTACATAGATACAGGAACCTAGATCAAGGTGCAGTTGTGCCAGCTGCTGTCTGTGTGTAAACAAAGACAACTCCTTACCTGAAGGGGTATTTTAGGGAAATGAAAGCTGCATGAGATGTTCTAGTTCCTTTGCATTTTGGAGTAAGTAAATAGGGGTTTGATTGTTTGGATGATGTGTTTGGAGGTACAAATGTGCTGGTAAATAGGCTGTTAGAAATGTACATTATTATGAAATGAGGAGTTACACAGTTTTGGAGGCTTTTTTGTTTCTGTTCTAGTGGTGGTACAAATTGAGATGCAATTCCTTTGGATCTTTTGCTTCTGCTAGTTGGGTTTTGGAGCAGGAGTCAAAGGGAAGAGAGAGAAAGGGAGAGTTGTCCTAGTTTTGATCAATTATGATAAATCATTGACTGGTTGGAGGTAGAGTTCCTAAGGCTCTGGTTTTTACCTTCCATTGAAAATAAGTTTTGAAAATGCTGTTTTATAGAGACTGTTCGTGACTATGAGCTCCAGTATCATCACAGGTTGGAGCAGGAGCGAGCTCAGTGGAATCAGTATCGAGAAAATGTGGAACGGGAAATAGCAGAGTTAAGGAGGAGACTGTCTGAAGGTCAAGAGGAAGAAAACCTAGAAAATGAAATGAAAAAGGTATGTGGAAATCTAGGTTTTCAATTTCTGTTTCAGTCTACACCTGGGGTATTACGGATGAGTTCATTTCTGCTGCCTGCTCATAGTTACTCAGAAATACACACAGCTTCGTTCTGCCAGTTCCTTATTCAAGGAAGTCATCATGACCTAATCCTGAATTTGAATCCATACGCATATTGTACCTGGTAATTTGGATTCATTCTGAGAATTGCACCTGAGAAGGTGGTACGGTTTGGCCTTGAGCTTGTAAAAGCAGGAGGCCTTGTGAAGCCTCTTGTCATAACATCAGGTGAACTCAGGGAGAGCCCACTTCAGATTTTTCTGGATTGACTGCAGAATCTTAAAATCTCTTTTACGCTTCTGCACCTCTTCTCAGATCATATAATCTTCTTCTGAGGTTTTTAATGGGTGCTATATCTAAAGTATCTTTTGTCTTTAAGGTGAATCATATTTGTGCAACACAATACTAGTAGCTTCCTAGGAAGTGCAGAACCTTGCTGTTACAAAACAGGTCTGGATGATGAAAGATAGTTACCCTGGAGTTTGGAAACATTTTGTTGTTGCTGTTGTTCAGAGATCTGTGACTTAGAAGAGTTCATGGAAATAGACTGATGTGTCTTGTGTAGAGTTTGGATTTATTTTTTTTCCTGGTGGAGGATGAAGATTTGCTGTATTTCTCTTCCAGGCAGGAAGGAAATTGAACCTCTCATAGTAGGTCAATGTTTTGGAATCTTTATCATGTTATAAAAACTTTCATTTAAGTGGATTTGTCTTCTCAGCAGGCTTAGGGTAGTCTTCAAGGTAATCTAAGACAATTTTAATGTAAGAAATGATCCTATATGCAGTGAAGGAGTAGGCTGACGTCTGATCATCTGCCACATCACTGCATGTCCTTATTTCTGCTTGCTGCCAGCAGCAGAAATGCAGAATTAAATATCACAAACATTGCACATAAATATTTTACCTATTTTTACTATATTGTAACAAGCAATAAGTATTAGTGTTGCAAAATGGAATTCTTTTTCTGACACTTATAAAGGAGTTATTGAACATTGCTGGTTGTAGCTGCATAACTGCTGTTTGGTACTTGGTGAGACCAAGTAGTCCTGATTTATAAAGGTAGTAGAGTCAGAGGTTTGGGAGTCAGAATAAAGCCTATTTGCCAGTGTTAAGAGAAGGTTTTAGCCCTATTAAGAGGAAGGAAAGTTCAAAACTGGAGCAAGTGTGGTGAGTCTTGTAGAAACAACCCAGAAGTTACAGAGTTCATAGTGTAAAAGTCCTGGCAGTGTATTACCAACAGAATCTTCAGAAAACAATCTCTTTGTTTCTTTCCAATAACAAAAATCTCAGCACTTTCTTTTTTATTATTATTTTTAAATCTAAATGTACTGATCATGTAACAGTTGGAGTTGGAAGTTGCTCAGATGACAGCACCAGCTCACCTAAGCTTAGTGCCTTTACCATGTGCCAGTTAGCATTGAGAAGTCTAGTGTAACAGATAAATAGCATTTTCAACCATACTCCTTTGAAAGGGAAATAAATATCCCTTGTGATCCTAAGGAAAAAGGTGATCAGTTTGTTAATCTTTGATTGATATGAGCTTGAAAAGCTTTATAGGCCAGTAAAACAGAGGAATGTGTACTGCCTGTAATGTTCTGGTCTGCAATAATTGCTTATGCTGCTTTGCATGCGTTTTTTATTCTCTGTCACTAAACCTGTGAATTTTTTCCTCAAGGAGACTAAGAATTAGATGAAAATTAGGAAAAGGACATTTAATTTTACCTAAAGCCAAGCAAGCAAATCCCGAGGCCATAAAAGCTGTGTTTGGCTAGCAAAATAATGAATATTCATGCTTCAGCAGCCAGGGCGAAAGGAGTTTTTTTGGTCACTTGGGATGTGCTATTTGAAGACTTGTGATCAATTCCTCATGCAAAATGGTGTTTCCAGCCAACAGTATTGTATTTATCCACCATCTTTCTATGCTCCATTGTAAAGATGGATTTACTTTATTATAAGGCATAAACTTGGAACAAGTTTTTCCAAGTACTTGCTCTTTGGGTTGTAAGTAGATGTTGTACCTGCAGATAATATATCACATTTCTAAAAACGAGCAGAAAACCATACCATTGCCTAGCATCCTCAGTGAGAGGTGAAGTGAGAAGAATGGACAGAGCAGAGACAAGTTTGCAAGCCATATGTTTCAGTCCAGGGCTGTATAGTTTTGGTATGTGTGCTGTCAGGCTTCCAGTGTGCACACTAGTTAACCCAGTTTGGGAGCACTTAGAGTGGGTGTTTTGATAAGTGTACTATTTTGAGCTGGATTTACTAGATTGTGACTACTTTGCCAGAGGTATCCAAGTCTAGCCTGGAAATGTGGCATTTGACATTCTTGAGCATCCTCTTGTCAGAAAGAACATCCCTGCTGGAACACATGTACTTGGCTGGAAGCAGCTGTTTTGCTTTTCCATGTAAATATCTTTCAAGTTGCAAATTGCCAAAAGCTCTGTAGAAAATGGCATGTTCTGTGGTTTTTATCATAAAGCAGTGATTTCTGAGATGTCTGTGCTGTAAAATTTGGGTGTATTCTACAAATCTCCCTTCTGGAAGCAGAAAAGGTAAATCCTATGTTCTGATGAGAAGGAATCTTACCCAGTGATTAATCTTTCAGAAAACAGATTGGTGATTTATAAAAGTCTGTCTTCCTGTTGTGTTGTACTACCAGGTAGGTTTGGGGGGTTTTGTTACCACAGATGCTAAGAGCAGTCCAGCCATAGCAGCATGTACTTCCATGGAAGTTCTCTGCTTGGGAATGGCTGAGCTCCCTCTGGACAATGACTTGGTGGGGATGAGACTTGCCTACTGGCATAATTTGACTACTCCCTGTTTAATTCAGACCTCATTTTCCACTCAGGAAAGGATCTGTGTGCTGTTGGAGTGTGGTGATAGCACAGTTGTGTCAAACTCTGAGTAGCAGAAGTCTGCAGAGCAGGTATTTTGCATATAGAAGGAGTAAGAAAAGACAAACCTCCTGTTAAAAAGTGTGCTTAGTAGTCAGAAGAGGGGAAATTGGAAGGAGAGAGTAATCTGATTTGCATGACAGAGTTGGCCATAAAATCTGATATACAGTAAGCTGCTTTCACTGGTAATGATAAAGAACAGTGGCATAGATTTAGAGGAACTTGAAATGGTTTACTCCTGCTTTAAAGAGAGACTCTCAAACTGTGTCTGTGTGTTTTCTGTTTGTCTCGATTTTAAGGAACAGGTTCAGGTCCAGTATTGCCTGAGGTTGCTCCAGCCAGGTTTTTGTTCTTCTGCAAATGTTGGTTGGAGTGTACAGTAAAAGACATTAAGATTTTGTGCAGTGACCTGGACTCGTTCTTAGCGTGTTCTCTCTGTGGAGTCATCTTCACACTGTGGTCTGTAGGTCCCTTGCAGCATGATTCTGTGTTCTTCAGCCGCCGTGCTGGGGGAAGCGGGTTTTGCAGGGGCAGAAGAGGTTTGGGTGCTTTGGTTTTGGTTAGGTGATGAGTAGAAGCTGATAATGTGTAAAACCTTGGTCTTTGACAGCCAAGTTAGTTTGGCAAAATGTTAGAATGAAAGAAAAGATTTTAAGGATCACACCTGTAGGAGAGTCTGAATAACGCCTTTTAACACAGGAGATGAGATGCTGTGGCACCTCTTGCCACATGTGACAGTATCTTTATGTAGCATTTTTCAACAGGATAGATAATATCATTTTATTAGAAGTTTGAGTGGGAACTTTAACCTCAATTTGGGAGTCTCAGTAATTACTTTGCCTTCAAAAGCAGACCTAGTGACCAGCACTCATTTTGTTAGCAGATAGAGGCTATTGAAGGTGTTTAGCTCACTATCACACTGATGTTTAATCCAGATCCTTACCCCCAACCTTCCACACACATCCCCTTTTTGTGTTTTTAAAGGACACGTTTGCACTATGTTGCAACCATAGTGTCTTCTTCAGCTCTGTTTACCAAGCACCAGAAGCTGGAGTAACTTTTCTGTCGTGTGGAATTTGATGCAGTTGGGCCTTTCCAGTTGGTTGATTTTGCTTTCAGAGACCTTTTTGACTGTTCCTCTGAACTGGCTGGTTCCATCATGGATGCATTTGTTGCTGTGTATTCAATGTTGAACCATGTGAAATCAGACTGGTGATGGAATATTCTTTCAGTTATCGTGAATAATGAGGAAAAAGCTTATTTAACAGTCCTAAAAATGTTGGCCTATCTTTAGTCTATATGAGCCAGCTATAGGTAGCATTAAACGAATAGAACTGATACAATAAATGAAATATAAAGCAACCTGTGAAGCTGAACTGCTCCCATCTGCTCCCAAAATGTGACTGCTGAGTTGCTGGCTGCGAGTGACAGGATATGTATGTACGTGTGACACTGTCACATGTCCCTGGTATTGAATTCAGTGCATCATGTGATGTCCCTTGCTTTCCTCATGGATTTTATTTGCACTCTTTGGACAAGCAAACTAGCAGTGACAAAATGCCACAGAAGTGAACGAAACATGAAGCAGTTCAGTTTTGTTTAGTCTACAGAGTTTTCTTTAAAGCTTTTCAGAGCCCAGGGTGCTGGTAGCATGTGTATAATGGTTTTGCAATCTTGTTTTATATTGCCTATTAATTTTAGGTTTAGAAAACTACAGTGGTTAAAAATAGTCTGGTTTTCTTCCTGAAAGTCTTGCTCAGAATAGAGTTGTCAGTAAAGCTTACCAGAAACTGAAAGTAGCCTTTAAGACCTGCATTCTGTGAGGGTCGTGGGACACTGGTGCAGGGTGCCCAGAGAAGCTGTGGCTGCCCCATCCCTGGCAGTGTTCAAGGCCAGGTTGGACACAGGGGCTTGGAGCAACCTGCTCTAGTGGAAGGTGTCCCTACCCATGGCAGGGGGTTGGAACTGGATGAGCTTTAAGGTCCCTTCCACCACAACCCATTCTATGATTCTAGTTTAGATTTTAAACAAGACCTGAACATTGTCTTTTAGTGGCTGCCTTTGCTGATAGGTTAGGAAAAGTGTCATTTTTTGACACTTCAGCTTTGGGGCACAGTTCTCAGCCTTCCCTCCCCTGCTGAGTTCCTCGAATAGATGAGAGAGAACAATTGAGTGCTCTGAACCTCCAACACATAAATCCACCCAAATTAGATTGCTTAAATTCCTCATGGCTTGAAGAATTTTACTGAGGTGAATACTTGAGTGTTCTGCTTGCTCTTGTGGAGTCTATGGGAGCTGTTACCTTCACTTGGAAAGTTTTTAGTGCATCCATTTAGGAAATGGGGATGTCAGGACCACCCGTTGACATGTGTGGTTCTGAATTTGAGCACTGGATGCTGTTTCTCATTTTAATTCTCGCTATATTTACCTGGCTCTTTCTCTTCTCCCCCCCGCCCCCCGATATCAGTCTTCTCATTCTGTTGTCCTGCTTTGATATATTCAGAACTACTCTTGCAGAAAAATCATGGGGGTTTTGATAAATTGCTTATATAAAGTATTGAAGCATTTAGTACAGTGACACCAAAACCTGATGCTACATCAGTAGTAATTCGAAGTTGAAAAATGGTTTTCCAAAGCAGAGCAAAGCTAAACTATACATTACTGTGCAGATCCTTTTTCTTTTATCTTTGTAAGTAAATGAATGGCCAGTAACTCACCATTCAGTTCTGTGTTACATTTCTGTGTGTGCTGCCTGGCAGCACATTGCAGGAAAGTGAAGGTCTTTAATAACAAAAATGAACGTATTTTGGAATGCCTGATCCATAAATTTTCTCCCAAGTGTCAAGAGTGATAGATTTAATAACATTCTCTTTAAAAACAGATATTCATGGCCTAATCCATACATGGACTTAAAATTTAGCTGCCTTCTGTGAATGGAGTAATATTGGCCTGTTGTCATAGAGATGACTGCTGAACTAAATAAATAGCAGTAAGACGAGTATTGAAAGTGGAAGTTGGCATATTTTTGTTGGCATAGAGATTTTCTCCAAATTTCTCCAATAATGGAAACTGTTGTGGTGAAAACTATGATAATGTGTTATTCATAATTTATTGCCTTAACTTCAGGCCCAGGAAGATGCTGAGAAGCTGCGCTCGGTTGTGATGCCCATGGAGAAAGAGATTGCAGCACTAAAGGAGAAATTGACAGGAGCTGAAGAAAAAATCAAAGAGTTAGAAGCATCAAAGGTGAGGTGGAGCTGCAACTGTATCCTTATTTATATCTTGCATCATGCTGGTTTGATGCAGATAAGTCAAATTTTGTAAGAGACAAAAATGTGCATTGTGAAACTGTTCATGCGCAATGCATCTTTTCTCCTGGAGCTCAAATAACATATTTGGCTTGGAGATGCTTTTCCATCTTCCTGTTTTGAGGGTTGTCATGTGTGTGTCATCTGTGCTTAGTTCAAATTCCATGGCTTCAGGTCTACTAGTAATAAAAAAGAAAAAACTTTAGAGAATATCTGCTTTGCACCTCTCCAACAGCCTGGATTTAGATTATGGTCAGGCTTGCAGCCCCAGGAAGACTTGGCAAAATTCTTGTAATCTACTTCCATCCAGCATCTGCTGTATTTCATTTTCTAACCCTGGTCATAACACTGAGGCAATATCACCAGGATTTTTGTATCTTAACCTCAGATACATAGAAAGGGGTGCTGGTCATTGCTGCCAAGAAATCATGGTCAGTGATTTATTTAGCATTCCTGTATTCTTCAGGTACGTCAGAACCCCTGTTGAATTTTCTCATCAGCTCTGAAGGGTAAACAGTATCTACAGCACTGTAAGATAGTTGCTTTTAAGGCACTATTTTATACATAAATGAAGATGTTTGCTGTAACAAATATTTTAACTTGAAAGTCAAATGGTCTGAAATTGCAAAGTAACTTACCATGTGGATGTTTTAAGACACACGAATAAATACCTTCTTTATAAATCCCTGAGATTTAGGAGAACAGTGTAAATTCATTTAACAGGCTAAAAATATTTTGCTAGATTGACAGGCCATGCTTGAGTGTTTTCTTCCTCATAGATTCTTTGTGATTTTTTTGAGACTGAAATGTTCCTAGGAAGAACAGTTCTGCAAGTAGTTCTGCTTTTTCTCTCGATGCAAATAATACTTCCTTTTGATTGCCAGGATGAATTTGGGGAAGATGAAGAAATGTGAAGTGCCTCTTGCTTGCTTGTTCTCAGAATGCTTTTTGGTTTTCTCCTTTTTTATCTTTTCTTCTTAAGAATAGTCTAGAACTTTCCTCAGAACTTTCTGCTGAATGTGGTTATAAAAATCATAGGTCATTCTTGTGGCAAGGCCTGAATAAAATTTCTTGTGTTTCAGGACCAGGAATTGTGGTGGTGTCTCTGTCAGGCCTCTCAATTCTGACAGTGTCATTCTATGGGATTAGTAAAACACACTCACACATTTCTTGGAAAAAAGTGGGTAATCACTTTGTCCATGCTTCTGGTTTATTGGGAGATTGGTCTTAAAGAAGTCTTGCTTTAGATGGTGATTCTTACCAAAGAAAATTACTTAGGCCCTTAATTCTTACCTGTGGTCAGCTCTACATCATTATTCCTTCTGTCTGAAGTTGCCAGGAGTCCTACTTCAAGTCACCTTTTTAGCTTACTGGGAAAGAATTGCTGGTTTGTATGTAGCAAGGAGACATTTAAGCACAAACTTAGGAAGCTGTGGAAGTACTTTAATATATGGTGCTATAAAACGGCAAGATATTACATGATTTATGTTAGTAGGTGGGTATGAGACTGGTGCAGAAGGAGCAGTGTGTTGTGCTTATCTGTTGGTTCATCTTCTGCCTGAGTCATGTAATTTTGTTTTTCATTGTCAAGTGTTTAACTGGATTAATGAAACAAAGTGTTTCTTTGCTCTCCCACCACCCCCCTTCCTGTTCCCTCCCTCCCAAAGGCTGTTCTCTGGGAGTCAGATTTCTCCATTCCAAAGGCATTTAGCAGATAGAAGACTTGGTGTCCTAGGGCAGGAGAAGCTGTCTCCACCATTAGTGGCAAGTTAAAGCCAAAGAGCTGTCTTGAGTTCTGAGTTGGTGTCGGTGGCTTCTGTAGTTGGTGTTGAGGAAGATGAGTAACGCTCTGTGGAGCCAGTTAGGAATTGCCTGAAGGCTTTTGTTTCCTGTGATTGCTGACTCAGGAAACTGTAAAACTGAATAGTGCCATAAAGAAACCTTTCAACCCATTCCTTGCTCCAGGATGGGATCCATTTCTGTGAGCATCGTGTTTGACAGATGTTTATGTAACCCTCTCTTAAAATCCTAATATATTTCTTCAGTCTTTCTTTGTCTAATTGCTTTTCATTGACAGATTCTCCTGTGTTTTTGCAGCAGTCTTTCATGGGTTTGAAAACTGGTTTTGTTTTTTTTACTCTAATGAGTATTCAGAAATAAATGCAAGTACCATTTGCACACATACAGATTTGCACACTGGTAGTTGAATGTTTGTGATTTCTAGAATTAAGCTTGTCCTTCAGCACCTGCACATTACCTGAACAGGTGATGTGTAACTGCTAAGAAAAAGGAAATGCCTGAGTGTGGTCCCCCACTGAGATGGTAGATTTCCCTCTTTTTATTCAGGTTAAAGAACTGAACCATTATTTGGAAGCTGAGAAGTCATGTAGGACAGACTTGGAGATGTATGTGGCTGTTCTCAACACGCAAAAATCAGTCCTGCAAGAAGATGCAGAGAAGTTGCGGAAAGAACTGCATGAAGGTACCTATCTGATAAGAATCCTTTGACTCTTTTACACTAAGGATGCAAAACCCAACACAGCTGTTAATTCTTTTCTGATTTCTAATTTGAATTGGATTTAAGGAAATTGTGGGGGGAGGAAGCAGTACTTTTAAATGTGAAAGCCCTTAAAATGTTTACAGAAGAGTTGAATGTGGAGTTCTTTTATGATGGAGAAAAACAACAGAGCCATTCATTCTCTTGAGGGATGCTACTGAATTTCTGCTTAGTTCTTAGAGTACTGCAAGTGATTTTACTGGTGTCTTTTATTTATGTACAATTATGAGCATTATTTCCATCATGTGTTGATACATCTCCCTGAGGTATGCCAGTTTGAATGCCTGGTGGTGGAATGGATGTGTCAGTGTACAGTGCAGAGTCACTGCAGAGGAATGAAAAACAGAACCTTCTGCTGAAATAAATAGGGACATAGAAGACAGTGGTTTGAAACCAGCAGTAGGGAAAAATAAACTCAGAAGTCATGAATGAAGTTAAGGCATTAGTCTTCTGATTGAGGAATCTTAAACTGTCAGCAATACATCCCTAATCACAAGCCAAGTTTAGGAATTAAAATAATGCCTTATTTCATTCTAAATAGTTGTTGAGCAAAGCCTGACTGTTCTTGATTAGAGCAATAATTACTTTTATTCATGAAAATGCTTGCCTTTGGAAAAGAGGGTAAAAACCCCAGTTCAGAATGACTCTCTGTTCTTGAATAGTCTGCCATCTCTTAGAGCAAGAGCGACAGCAGCACAACCAGTTGAAACACACGTGGCAAAAAGCCAATGACCAGTTCTTGGAGTCTCAACGTTTGCTGATGAGGGACATGCAACGTATGGAAATTGTTCTGACCTCTGAACAGCTCCGACAAGTTGAAGAACTGAAAAAAAAGGATCAGGTTACTTGCTGCTTTCCTCTTTTTTTCTTGTTAATACCGTAGACTTAATGTGATATAATAGGTATGGAAATCACATGTTATAGACAAGTTATTTAAGTGTGTTACTAGTTGAGAAAATGACAGCTGACAGTTTTAATAGAAATTCTCCATTTGAATGGCAGCTGGAAGTTCTAACAGAAACTCTCCATTTGTGTGAATAATACTAATGTATGTAGTAACTTTAAAAGTAATTTTGCCAATATTGTTAAATGAAAAGGTAAAAATACCCAGAAAATAATCTTGGAAGAAGAAACAGTCATCTATGACGCAGAACATCTGGGCTAAGAATGGTAGGATAACAAGTTTCACTTCTTAAGTTTTTCCAATGCAGCCACCTAGCTCTGGCATAAACCAAGAGCTTCATTGTGAATTACCTTATGCACATGATTAGTGCTCTGTACTGTCTCTTTTGATTCTTTTTCCATATGTAACATTCTACCTTTTCACATTTTAACATTCAGGCTTGTATAATGGCTGTTAATGGGGCCATTAGTGATGCAAGTATGTTACCAGTAGCCAGAGTAACAGCTATTTTTGTTACTTATTTGGTAATCCTTATATAAGAATTTTGATCTAGGTAATACGTTCTTTGACTAAAATTACTCAATAACATGAATTGGCCACTAAACTTGAAAAGTAAGTTCTCATTTAAGTTTGGGTACCTTGTGAAATGAACAATAGATTTGTAACCAAAAGAACCCTTATGTGATAAACGCCAGGTTTTTAACCAATATAGTCTTTTCTCAGCGCTGCCTGTGTAGCTTAGTTTATCATAAAAACTATAATGTCATGACTACAACAAAATCGTATCTCACTTATATGTGTTCTCTATTGACCACTGATTTCTAGGAAGAAGATGATCAGCAAAGGCTTAGCAAGAGAAAGGAGCAGAAGCAAAAAGATTCAGATGATGAAACGAAAGCTTCATGTTCTCTTGCCCAGGAGGAAACCCTCACCCAGCTTTCTAATGAAGAGGTAAAACAAGGGATAGTTCAAGTGACTTGGAGCACTCATGCATTCCTCAGGGTGTTGATTACAAATGCCAAATTAATGCCCTTTATTCTCTGTAGCTTATAATTCTTAATAACCAATTAAAAACCTTTGGAGTTGCATTTGAATGGATAAATTCTAACGAAGAATGGAAGACAATACTTTACAATCCCGAGAGGTGCTGTTAAAACCCATAATTTACCTTCTTCGTTCTGGATGTTAACTGCTGTTAAGTTCTCTTGGGATTTATACTCGCGTTCTAGCACACCTAAATGTTCAGAATTAAACCAATTATATCTGAACAGTCAGCAGGTCTATTGTACCTGCTTTGCTAACCTACTTGTGAATTCTGTGCTAACCTGGCACTGGTTAGACCAGTCAGATCACTGGCTGGGGGGTTAGCCACTTGCTTAGGACATGCACACCAGTATGATGCATGTGTCTGTATGTATTAAGCTGCATCCAGCTGTGCGAGTTGAGGGGTTTGGCCACATCTGTTCAGCAGTTTTTTTTTTTAACCAAAGCCAGTAGCTGGGGCTCAGCACCAAGATTTAGTGGAAGCTGCTTGAGGTGTATTAGTAACCCATTCCAACAGCCAGAAAAAGGGATGCTGCTGCATGTCATGGGTTAGGAGCCACGCGGGTGTTGTAGACAGCCACACACAGGGACGAGCTGGAATTGTGTGTGATGTTTGCCTCAGCTTTTCACTTGGGAGGAAGCAAACCCTATGAGCACACAGGTTGGAATTTGGATAGAGTATCAAAATAGGCAGTTGCTTATCCTTTTCCACTGCGTTTTGCTTGCCTATCTGATCATCTGGCAGGTTCCATCTTGGTTGTAAGTCAGAACAGGGACAAATTGATAAAATAGTCATGTGCTATAGACTTGCTTGGAGACAAGTCAGGAGACTTGAGCATTTGCAGTGTGAGCCAGTATTTTGCCTGGTTTATTTCTTACTATAATATTTATTATTATTTTATTATTTTACGGTTGTATCCTAAAGGTATTCATTTATTATTCTTTTTGAAGGGGAAAAAAGTATATAGCTCTAGAGTCTGTCCTTTATTCCCATCAATGATTTAGAACAGTTCAGAATGCAGAAGGATGTTCAGAAACCTAACGACTAAATGTGGCTGAGATCTAGTTCTACCCTCTTATCCTACCGTAAGGATACAACTTGCTATTTCAGATACTGTGTTGTATACTAACACTTCTGTATCCAGCTATGCAAATGGGACATATTATGGCAAACAAAAGTTTTAGCTTCTAATGTTTTCTTTCATCTCAGTTCCTAGGATCCTCTATAGCTCCTTCATCACAACATTTATTTAATTCTAGGAATTACACATAATGGAAGTGGTTACATTTTGAGAAAGGACGTAGTTTCCAGAGTGGGTCTGGGTTTGTTTATGGATTGGGTTTTGTTGCTATTTCTAACCTTTTTTAACTGTATGGAATGTGTTTTACAGGTGGCAGTGGGTCGTATTGTCAGTCCTGTCTTACAACTTGTCAGAATTTCAATTCTGAGCTCTTCTCTGTTGAGCAGGTTGCAATAAGACAAATTCTTCATTAACTCTATCACCAGCATGAAATTTTATATAAGTCTATATTCTTTTGGCTTTTTGTTATGAGCCTGAAGTCGTATATATACATGTAAACATAAATGTTATGCCTAAAATTATTAAAACAAGGCATTTACAACAGTCATAAACCCAGTAGTACATAATATTTAGTTCCAAGTTACAAACACCTATATGGAAGTACCAGCAGCCTGCTGGTCTCTGCTGGACCTATTTCAGAAATCATTATTTTTCTCAAGAGGCTTGTTCTCACTGTTGTTTTCTTTACATGTCTAATGGCAAAGCAGAAGTGCATAATACATTGGAAGGTATCTTGAAAGCAGACAGATGCTTTTTAAATACAACATTACTGCTCTCTTTTCAGTGCTGCAAATAGCTAAAAATAGATCAAGAGGCTTAATGTGCCTTGTATACATCACAGGACAGTTAGTATGGCTTTTGGTATTGGCATTCCCCAGGATACCTTTCTGTTCAAGCTCAGGCTTTTCTCTTCTCATTTTCTTTTATATACAAATAATCTTTTAAAGAAAAATACTTATTTCTCTTACAATATTTTGTCAGATGCTCCAAGCAGAAAAAGAAATAGAAGAATATCCAGTTGTCTGGGTAGAACAGATTAAATAAGCATATGATTCTCCATTTATTTTTATGTTAAAGATTTTTGGTTTGTGAAAGACTTTTGAATTGCCTTGTGGCAGTGGAGATCATAGGTCTAGAAGTGATATTGTAAGTATATCTCTTGAGTGGAAGAAGGGCCTTGTTTCATAGACTGGAAGAAGTAAGGTGACCATGTCCTTGGTTGTTTGGCAGGAAGACAGATTCTTACAAAAGCAGTCTGTTAACAGAAAACTGGCTTTTTGCTTGTTTCTTGTTTTTGAATTCAAGCTGCTGCATTTCAGTTCTCTATCCTTTTCTCTGCCGTCTTAAGCTTAGTGATCAGATATTCTTGGCAAAGCCAATTTAAATTGGCCTTTACTGTGTCTGATAATGAGTGTCCATCATTCCTCTTGTACCATGCTTCTAGTTTGGAGTATATAATTTTTTCTTCCTTGTTCTTCAATTCCAGGTGCAAGTAAATAGCACCCACGGCTCAGTCCATTCGTTGGATGCAGACTTGCTTCTTTCTTCTGGTGAATCTTTCAATAAATCAGATAATGATATGTTTAAAGATGGACTACGGAGAGCACAGTCTACAGACAGTCTGGGGACATCTGGATCTTTACAGTCCAAAGCTTTAGGATACAACAACAAAGCAAAATCTGCTGGGAACCTGGATGAGTCAGATTTTGGACCACTTGTTGGAGCAGATTCAGTGTCTGAGAACTTTGATACAGCTTCCCTTGGATCTCTGCAAATGCCAAGTGGGTTCATGTTAACCAAAGATCAGGAAAAAGCAATCAAAGCAATGACACCAGAGCAAGAAGAGACTGCTTCGCTGCTTTCCAGTGTTACACAAGGGGTAGAAAGTGCTTATGTATCTCCTAGTGGTTACCGCTTGGTTAGTGAGACGGAGTGGAACCTGCTGCAGAAGGAGGTGAGTACCCACCACGTGCCTGCTGTGACCACTGCCTGCGTGTTGGAGGTGCCTGCCTGGTGAAAGCTCTTCCTCATTTGCTTACATTCAGTCAGCTTTACTAAATGCAAGCTATTTTTGCCCTTAGAGGGGTCTGGCAGAGGTAGCTGTTGGTCACACAATTATGTGAGAGGATGAAAAAAAGATAGCAGAACCCAAGGAAAAGGAGAAAATGGGAAGCTAAGGAAAGGATGTTACAGCGCAATGGGGGGTGACTAGGAAAGTGGAAAGATTAACAAAAGGAGCAGAGCTAAGAGTGCTGTTCTGTGCGCCAGGGAGTTTTACTGAGGATTGTGCTTGGAGTGCAGTTTAGAAATGAGCAGCCAAGATATGCATGACACACACAAAGGAAGCTTCAGAAAATTGTTGGGGACTTGCATCATCAGAAACCAATTTCTGAGAGCCACAAGCAGCAGATTAGACTTAACACTGTGCCAGTTTCAGCATGAGTGACCAAGGAGATTGTTGATTCTGCGTGTTCTGCCTGTCAGTTTTTCAGCAGCTTTATATGATGCCAATTCAAAGCTTGCATTTGGTTTCCTGATGAAGAGTATTGTGGGGCTCCTGTGGTTCTCGGAGCTGAGTTAAATCCTCTACTTTTGAGTATGTCCTTGCCCTATTGATATTTCAATGACACTTTATTCCAACCCTTTCTTCGAATTCAGAAAAGAAATGCACTGCTTCCTGTGTGTTTCTGGAGGCAGGAGCACTGGCAGGGAGTGTGAATGTCTCCATGTGGGTGGGACCTGGAGCAGCAAATACAAATACAATTTCAGCTCAAACCTGACTTGCAGCTGCAGCTTTGATAGAACTTCCATTTGTCCCCTTGGCCAAAACCATTACAATTTCACATGCTGAATGACTTGATGAACTATTGCATGTTGTGGCTTTTACTGCTTTTGTGCTAATACAATCACAGAATAGTTAGGGTTGGAAAGGACCTTAAGATCATCTAGTTCCAACCCCCTGCCAAGGCACTGGTGCCAGGAAAGCTGATATCCTGCAGGTAATATACATTATCCTTTACTTTTAGAGCAACTTAATCTTGCCATTACATGATTCTGCTCCTGTCTTTTATCTGTAATATTTTGTGATCACACAACACACCTGAGTGTGTAGCACTCTGGCATTCCTTGAAGAACTTTATGGCAGGTGATAACTCTGTGTTCTCCAGGTGCAGAATGCAGGGAACAAGCTGGGTAGACGCTGTGATATGTGCTCCAATTATGAGAAGCAGTTGCAAGGAATCCAGATTCAGGAGGCTGAGACAAGAGACCAGGTGGGATTTCTCTTCCAGCTTTAGCAAGATTTTTGCAGTTATTTGAACTACTGAGGATGCAACAATGACCCATCAGCTGGTTTATTCATGAATAATGTCACCATACTTAAAATCTGGATCACTACTGACATGTTATTGACATAACCTGATATGCTATTGGTATGTGTTGTGAGCACCACATGTATGTGTTTCTTAAGGATTCACCATGGAAAACCTCTTTATCTGGTGCTACGAGACCATGCAGTAAAGGCACTGTTCTATAAAAAGTGTTGTGCTCATGCTGAAGTCAGTATCTTTCATAATTTATATTCTAAAATGCTTGTCATGCATTAAATTCAATATCTTTGGTACTGCAAGAACTGTTAACAGCAAAGGAAAGATTAGAGGACCTCATCCTAGAGACATAAAGTGACTGTGAAGTATTGGAGGATATTTGTTTCCTGCCATATACTGAGGAACATTTTTCAGATGGATACAGAAGGCATGAGTCATGTTCTGCTTTGAGCCAAGTGGTGGAAGCTGGTCCAGTGCAGTTTGGTGTCCTGTGGTTGGTGTAATCAGGGACACAGGGTATTTCAGAAGAACAACGAAGGAAATAAGGGTGGTGGTTGGGGGGTGTGATGGGGTACATTATATTGGTGTTTGGGAAATATAAGTGCTCTCCAAAAGAATGGAAAACGACATGATTTTTTTGTACCAACACAGGTGAAAAAGCTGCAGGTGATGCTGAGGCAGGCCAATGACCAGCTGGAGAAGACAATGAAAGATTAGAGGACCTCATCCTAGAGACATAAAGTGACTGTGAAGTATTGGAGGATATTTTTTTCCTGCCATATACTGAGGAACATTTTTCAGATGGATACAGAAGGCATGAGTCATGTTCTGCTTTGAGCCAAGTGGTGGAAGCTGGTCCAGTGCAGTTTGGTGTCCTGTGGTTGGTGTAATCAGGGACACAGGGTATTTCAGAAGAACAACGAAGGAAATAAGGGTGGTGGTTGGGGGGTGTGATGGGGTACATTATATTGGTGTTTGGGAAATATAAGTGCTCTCCAAAAGAATGGAAAACGACATGATTTTTTTGTACCAACACAGGTGAAAAAGCTGCAGGTGATGCTGAGGCAGGCCAATGACCAGCTGGAGAAGACAATGAAAGATAAACAGGAACTGGAGGAATACATGAAACAAAGTGCTGAAGACTCCTCTAACCAGGTACAGGCATTTTGTAATCAAGATGGTAGGAATCATGAAGTGGTATTAAAAAATACGTACAAGAACTCATCTTCTGTTAGATATGGATGGACTACCTGTGGTAGAGGCAACAAATGTGAGAACTTCTAGGGTTAGTTATGCTTGAGTTATGCAGACTTGAATCTGCCACAGTTTCTAGGTAAGTCTGACATGTCTCTAATAGTATGTTACCCAATTTTCACCCTGAAGTTTCATCTCTCATCTTGAAATCCATTACAGAGGTGATAATTGGAATTCGAGTGGGTTTGAGTTCTGAAGTGAGCTGCCTATGAAATCCCCCAGACATGCAAAAGTAGCCCTGTGTTCTTGGGCACTGTCCTTGTCAGTAGAAGAGTGGTACTATTTGTACCACTTGCTCTCATCACTACTTGGCACCCAGTTAATGGCCTGTGGTGCAGACATACAGTTAATGAGTAGCTGAGAAGGGAGTGCCAGTAGTTGGTCCAAAGCATGCACTATACTTCTTTGAAATAATAGCCCATTTAAAAGATTTTTCAGTCTGAGCTGTGTATGTAACTCCTGGAACAATGGAGCCAAATAGGATGTGTGGTAGTCATAGCTTTAAGCAAAACAAATAGTCATCATCTTTGGCCTATTAATTAGGGAAGTGCTGTGTACAAGACATTGAATTTACTTCACTTGAGCTGGAAGACTTTCTCTCTTCCATCCCAGCCAGTATGTTTTTTCTTACTAAGGAGGCAGTCCTTAGCAGACAAAGTCTGCCCTAGATGACAGGAACATGTTTATATGTCCATTCTTTTGGCTGTACCAGGGTGCTCTTAATGAAGTAATTCTTCATGTTACTGTTAAGCCTGTGGTGCTGTAGAATAACTTAACTGTAAAGCTTTTGAAGATCTGTGCTTTCAGATAAAGGTATGAAAAATTACCTTAAAGAAAATGCTGGTAACTGTCCCCATTCAGTGTCTGTGAACTGGCTTACATTTAAGTCTGATTAGAATTAACTGTTTGTGGCTTAAAGTTTGGTAAAAAGAATATATTACTGGTATAAAAGGACAGTGTCTGTTCTTACCAACTTGGGCTGCATTAATGATTTACCAAGTGAAGAACTGACAAGATTAATGGGTTAGTTTGAAATTCCCAAGTATATATTAATAACGATAACAAGCAAGAGAACTTCACTGGTTATTTCTTCTTCAAAATCTGCTTCATGCTTTGTATCTTTGCGTGGGTTTTTTTTTCGAAGATCTCTTTGCTTATGGCTAAATGTCAGAAGTCAGAGAACCTCCTCAGTGAACTGCAGCAGGCGTTTTCACAAGCGAAGAGAAGTGTCCAGGAGCAAATGGTAAGACAGCTTAAGCCCAGAGATCACTTGAATGATGCTGTTTGTCCAATCTTTGGGGCTCCATCTGTTTGTCAAAGACTTTGTCTTGCTGCCCAGCCAAGGTTGGCTGAAGAGAGCTGTGCATCTCAGTGTGTAAAGGTAGCAGTCAGGTCATCTCTGATAGGAAGTTCTGGACCTGTAGCGGTTTGTGGGTCAGTCTGTCATACTCCTGCATGTATGTGGATTGGTTAATATGGAAATCACTAGTCAAATTCTTTTCCCCCTTATCCATTATGCACATTCCATGGCCATTTAGTACCTTATTTCACCTCAGATCTGAAGACACAATAGGTTTTCTCAAGACAGTTTTGTAGGATTCATCACAAGTACCATCACTAGTGAATTTTTTCTTGAGTTGGAAATGAGTGCTCAGTGTTTTTACAGGTCAGACTTAAAATACCAGCCCTAACACCCAGGAAGAGATATGGGTGGGAACTTATTTAAGGACCTCATTTTCTAGGGCAGAACAAGTCTAACTCCCTTACAGCAGTTCATTCCCTTCTGTATTAGAATCAAATTTCTTCTTTTTTCCTCCTTTGCACAGCATTGAGGGGACTAAGAACACTCATTCCCATGAATCCCAGTATTGCATTTCTGGGGTCTGGGATGGTCTGTAGGACATTAGGGACATTCTGCTTGATGTTCTGCATCTGAAGCAATTATTCCTCTGGGAAAAGTTCACTGGATTTTTTTTGTTTATAATGCAAGTGGAACTATGTTCTCTTGATCCTTTCTCTTTACAAGGGGTCAGTTGTTTTGATGTTTTCCACCAAAGACAGTGGGAGGCAGACACCTGCCATGGAGAGTTTCAGGAGGAATGTTTAAAGTTAGAATAACCTGATGCTACAGCTGAGCTGTTTGGTGATTTTAATAAACACCACTGCCAGTTCCCACAACCACGTGTGATTTCCCCCCTGCCCCTCTCCGTGAGCACAGCTAGCTCAGATGGAAACTGAGAGGCTTGAGCAGGCTGTGTTTATCATTTGCTTCCTCCTGCCTGTACAGCTAAGATTGATCTTGCTTTTATTACTAGTACATAGGCCAGAAATATTGTTCCACACATGTTGTTTCCCTTCTTTACAAAGAATACCCAATCAGTTCACCAGACTTTTGAAAGCAATGATAGCAAATGGGGCATGAAGAGATCTGAGCATGACCCTAAGTGAGAATTTATGCTTTTCTTTGCATCAAAGGCTGTCCTGACGCAGTCAAGGGAGCAGGTTTCAGAAGAGTTGGTGAGACTGCAAAAAGATAATGAAAGTCTTCAAGGCAAACATAGCTTGCATGTGTCTTTACAGCAAGCTGAAGATTTCATTCTACCAGAAGCAGCAGAGGTAAAACATTTTAAAATCACTAACACAAATAACACCTGTGACTGATCTCACTGCAAGAATCTTCCTTATCAAAAAGCTGACTCAAATAGCACAATGAACAGTAACCTGGATTTTAACCCTTTAGGTCTGTGATATACAGGCTGATCCCCCTGTGCCATGAGTATGCTGCAGGGTGTGGGTAGATGATAAATGAGTTAACTATGGCCTGATAACTGCTCTGTTGTCAGCAGAGTGTGTGTGTTTATCCCAGTTTAAGCTGTATTTTGCAACTTGGCACACAAGTGGTCAGTCCCACGGCTCCGATGTAGATACTGATTCAATAAATGAAGCTAAGTCAGTCATTTCAGTGTCTGTGCAGGCATTAGGACCAGTAATAATCCTGAACCTTGAATAATGATAAAAGCCTTATCATACTGTTCATGGCCACTCCTTTAAACTCAAGCTTAGAAGACTGGCTGGGGTGAAGGGCAGGGGAAGAGCATCATAAGCCTGTTGGAGTTGCACATCTTTACTCATTCTTCATTTACTAGGCCAAGCAAACAGTGATTTGTTTTAATATATTGCTGGATGCTCTGGAGTTGTGGGACAAACCTCAGGGTAGCATAACATGGTCTCTGGCTTGTATATGCTGATGAATGTAGTATTGTGTGTAACGGAAGATCATAATACAAATCTGTGCTCACCACTGATTCAGGAGCTCCGTGAGCTGATTTTAAAGTACCGTGAAGACATCATCAGTGTGCGGACAGCAGCAGATCACCTTGAGGAGAAGCTCAAGGCAGAGATCTTATTCTTAAAAGAGCAGATTCAAGCTGAGCAGTATTTGAAAGAAAATATAGAAGAAACTCTACAGCTGGAAATTGAGAATTGCAAAGAGGAAATAGGTGAGCAGGGGTAAAAGTCTCAAAATAGGAGTATTAGAAATCATTAAGATAAGTGAAGACTTGATTTTGGGATAAGCAGCCTTACCTGAGTTTTAAATACTGCCTGTTTTTGACAGCAGATACACCAAAGCTGTGCAGCTGGAAACAAAGTACAGTTATTTGTTTACCTTTGATGTAGCACATGCTAATTCTCCTTTAAATGCTAACAGAAGTAACAGGGTATGTCCAGTTTCCTGGGGGGTTCTTGCATTTAAGCTTTAATATTCTTGTTTTTCAGCTTCCATTTCCAGTTTAAAAGCTGAACTGGAAAGAATAAAAGTGGAAAAGGAACAGGTAAGGAGCCCTTTCATGGTGGCATTTTTATTGGCTTTTTTGTTACTTTGTTTGTGGGGTATTTTAAACAGAGAGAATAGGATTCTTTTCTCCTGCTAGTTCTGTCAGTGCCACTGTTGTTGTCTTTGACATCAGCCTTTGCGTACCAGAGAAAATGAACTTGTTTCCCATCTGCACCCTTGTAGCTTTTGTGCCCGTTTCAAAGGAAACACGTAAGATTGTGCCTGGAATGTTGAGGGATGAAGTGATGCCCACGTAGGACTGGGAAACATTCATTGTTCTGTTACTTAAAGAGCTGTTGGTCTGTTTATTAATCTGTAACTTCAATGCTTTGTTAACTAATACCTAACTAATATTAGGCTACCAAATAATAACCTGAGTGTCAGGTTTGGCTATTGCTCTCCAGCCTCGAAAACAAATCAATGGAGAAAAAGAGATGTTATAGGGTGTTTTCTGTGTCACTAGGAGAGATCATTTAGGTGTATATCTGAATCCCAGGAAAAACTCTTAGGCTGTACTTCCTGTAAGGAGGATCTGTGAGAAATGGAAGTGTTAGGAGGTTTAGTTAATACTTTCTTTATTATTATTATAATATAGTTGGAAAGTTCTTCGCAGGAAAACCTGCAGCAGCTGGAGAGTCTGCAGGAAGCAAAAACCACTCTAGAAGAACAGCTGAAGAAGGAGACAGCAGCAAAGGTAGCTGTGATGTCTGGCTGTGAGGTGTATATGCATCTTCTGTGATGATCAGACTGTGGTTAGAGAACGTGTCACTATGTAAGAATGAAGAAAGCAGCTTTTGAATGTTGATGAGACTCTGGCAGTGAAATAGGGTCCACTGGATGTAGTTTAAATCCTCATCCCAGTCACTTTGCACTTGGATTTGTGAAGTGGTGGATCTGAATTGCTGCTAATTTGAATCTCTCTTTGGGATTGGCTTCCCAAGTTAGGCTTCAGTAGCACTTCTGCATATAGAAAACATCCTGATGAACCAAACCTGGGTTTGAAGCTTTGATGCGTTTGAATGAATGTCATTTTGTTGTTGCTGTAGGAAGGAGCCCTTCTTTGGCTCCTTCCCATATTAATTGGGATCAGATTTCTCTCTGTCTATTGGTTTTGGTTGTGGGTTGTTTTTTCCCCATCCCAAAGACTTGTTTGACTAAAACTCAAGACAGCAAAATGGCTGTGTATTCATCAGCAGATTATTGCCCTTCATCTCTGGTCATCTTTCATTAAGACTCAGAAATCTGCTTTTTTCCTTTGAGATCCTTGGACATAGTGCTGTTAAAAGACATGGGGCTTTTTCATGCTTTAACCAGTCTAATGAGGATGTTTGATGTGTATTAGCCCCTGATTTTGCAGTTAGGAAAACTGAGATGTAGAAAGAGCAAGGGGTTTCATTTCTTGCCAGGGCTCTGAGAGTAACCACGCTGCTTTGCTGTAGTATCATGCTTTAATGAGTTTATATGAGCTTCTCCTTTTTAATTCGGTTTAAGCATGGCATAAAGAATCTCTTTCTCCTCAGGCAAACCTGGAACAGCTGGTATTTGAAGAGAAGAATAAAGCTCAGCGGTTGCAGACTGAATTAGATGTCAGTGAGCAAGTGCAGAGAGATTTTGTAAAGCTTTCTCAGACGCTTCAGGTAAGGGAAGTGCAACCAATTTGTAAGGTGCTGCTTTTGTTTCCTTGCTTCTCCACAGCCGTGTAAAAGAAGAAGTAGCAGTTGTAGATTTTCTCACCTTGCTATTTGTGAACTATTTTTAAAGGTACTGGTATAATAAACTGAGTATTCCGAGGACAATGTTAATATTAAAGCCTACTGGGGATTTTATTCTGGTTACTTGATTCCAACCAATTCTCAGCAGCAAAGATACACAATTACTGTACTAAAAGGAAGTGTAGAGAGCCATGAGTGATGGTACCTTTAGATCCCAGCATTTCATTGTCCATCTCCTGATGTCTTCCAGGATGTTACTTTTCATAGCAAATCATTAAGGTGCAAATATTTGAGGACAAAGTGAGGAACTTGTGCTGTTTGATATGAACATATGGAATACTTCTTCGTGTTGTACTTACTGCTTTATTTATACTATCCAAAAGTCTATCCTTGCTGTTGTTGCTGTTCACTATCCTTGTATTTCCTCCAAAAAGTGGAGCCACTGGTTGGTGATGAGATACCAAGAGGTGGAAGGAATTTTGGCATCAAGGCTCATTCAAGTATGTCAGGCTGATGTCTCTGTTAAGTGTAGAGAGCAGGAAGGAACCTGCAGTGTTGGTGTCTGTGGGGTGACTGACTGGCTCCTTGGGAAGCCAGGAGAGATGGGTCTTGCCTTCAGGGTCTGTGCACCCCCCTCACACTGCAGCTTACCAGAAGCCCTGCTCACAGCAGCAGTACTGAGCTCCAGCACTGTCTGCTCCCAGTTCTTGGCCATTCTGCTCAGTGAAGTTCAGCAGAAATAAAAATACAACTCGTCTGATTCGAGTGTTCAGGTTTATTTGCAAAACTAAAATGAGGAATATAGTGAGACTGCTCACTCAGCAGAGTTTAGCTGGATGGACATAGGAACTGTCCTCTTTTGTTCTGGCTGTTTCTGGAGGAGTAGGTAGGACAATGGAGGCTATTGAGTTGTCCTGGCCAGTGAAGTTGCTTCTTGTTTGTCATCACCCTCTCTCTTTTTTGTTAAGTACTGCTTGCACTGGGTTGTGCATTCTTAAGAGCAAACCAGGTTCACCGCTCTGAAGTTGTGTGGTGCTCTCTTCCAAACGTGCAGGTGGTTCAGCA
>NW_009910804.1:46741-61147 GCF_000696875.1 Nestor notabilis
CAGCCCGAGTGCTGCAGCTCTGGGGTTTGTGTGTTCTGTCACCCCTCGGCAGTTATTACACAGCAGTTCCTCAGCAGCTTTAAACCATGGTTTGTGCTATCACAAGAGCATGTGGGGCAAGGTCTGTTGTGTAACACCAGAGATTACCATCGAATGAGGATTTTGGTTTCTTGATAGCCCCACAGGGTTATTTCCTTCCTGTCCTCATCAGCGGAGAGCCTGGGTGAGTATCACTTCTGCGAGGTGTCCACTGGCCAAATTAGGTGTCAGCAGTGGAGAGGAGGGGCTTGAATGTCAGTTAGCCACTACTTGGGAATTTACAGCTGAAAGCCCAGATCCTGATGGAAAGAATGGGAAAGTTTGAATGGAAAAAGTGAAATAACAAGTAAGAAGTAGTGATCTCTGCATTCATTTCCACACAGTGCTGCTGGGCTCTTTGTCAGCATGTAGGAAAGAGCTCAAGAGATTATCAGGAAAGGAAGTAGGAGTGAGCTCGGAAATGGGGTGTTTCCTCCACAAGTGTTTTAGCTTTGACCTTGAGAGGCTTGAAGGCAGGTGTGAGGCAGCTTTGCACTTTCTTTATATGCTCTTTGTGAAAGTTTATGTTGCTTTGCACATCTCCTCCAGTTTGCCTGGCCACTTTGGTTGGTGTCAGTGACTGGTTCTTGGGCAGAACAGAGAGTGATGACAAAGGCTTGCTTGAGCCCCCCAGAAAGTGGCTTTTAATTGTAAAACCAAAACTGCCTTCTGTCTTCCTTCCTCCTGGTGTTGGTTCTACGTGAAGCTTGTGCTCCTTCATGCCTCGTGTTTCTCAGCTGATGGTGCTTTGCTTTCAGTTGTGCCTGTGTGGGTGCCAGGGTTGCTAACACAGCGGTTGCCGGGCTCTGGCTCCGCAGCAGCACGTTGCAGCAGCTCAGCCGTGTCTGTTGGTTCCCTGTAGGTGCAGCTGGAGCGGATCCGGCAGGCAGATTCCCTGGAGAGAATCCGTGCAATCCTGAACGACACAAAACTGACGGACATTAATCAGCTTCCTGAAACATGACACCCTGATGAGCGGGCTCCAAGGCTGCGTTTGGGGTTTTTAACTCATCTTTATAGCAACATTAATTATTATTTAACTCTAACCGAAAGAGCAGAAGACAACAGAGGGGAGCAATGACTTAAGTTTTGTTTCTAGAGGGGGAAAAAGGTTTTGTACTGGGCAGGAAGAGAGCACAAGGGTGACTTGCAGTGTAGGAAGGAGAACTTTCTGATGGAAACACTAATGCGTGTGGTGTTTCGTGTTCCACTGAGTGGGATCAGTCCTTACGTTCTGAAAACCTTCTCCTCTTTCAGCCGACTCCGTAACCTAATATAGAGTTTGGAACATTCACCCCTTGTCTTTCCCTCTTTCCTTTCCCCCCACTACTGTGATCAAAGTAGCTGCTGGAAACCATATTGTCCCTCCAAAACATTGAAGAACGAAGTGGTTGAAGTTTCCTGTTTGACTAGTCGGTAACAGTATTCAGCTAGTGGAGAGAATGAGGTGTAGAGTATGCTGTATGAATATTTTATATTAAAATATGACTTTATTAGCAGGACACTGGATATTGATCTTATTTCATAATTCAGTACTATTTCCCTCCCCCCCCTTTTTTTTTTTCCTTTTTAAACCATTGACCTTTGTGTTGAAGAACCTGAATGCTGCTGGGATGTGATGGACATGAGCAAGCTGTGTGTCTCCTGAACAGACCAATGCTAATCCAAAAAACAAATGTTGACAAATGTACTGAGAATTTAGCTCCTTGACATTTTTCTGTTGAATTCTGATACTTAAAAGAAAAGCACAAGAAATGCACTGTTTTGTAATCTCTTTTCACAACTGTAATTTAGAACGTGGAACTACAGCTGGTTCTTTTTCATCTCTTAAAGCTGAGCAGTACCTGTAATTGCTTTGCTGTGTAACAAACAAAGGTAGTACAGACCCTGTCCGAGCGCTGGCACGGGGTCGCTGCAGGCTGGCTCTGCTCCCATGGGTGACACCAGATGTGAGGTTGGTGGCTTGGGCAGCAGCAAGGTGAGGAGCTGAATGAAGCATCAGCCTGGCCCACCACCACCTCTCCTGGCTCCGCCTGGCGTGCGCTGGACGGTGTCACAGAGCACAGGCGTGGAGGAGCTGCGCGACTCGGCTGGGTCAGGTTGGACAGGTACAGTGCATCTCTTCCTTTCAAGTGTGGCGTTGCTCAGAGCTGACCCCTGCACTGTCCCGTGCCCCTCTACCTGTACATTCAAGTTACAGCAAAGGCAGGAAGTTCTTGTGATCAAGCAGGTGGTAGGTTTGGGTTTCGTGTTCTGTAGATGCATGGTGGTGGCATGACCATCGCTAACCTGACCACTCCTCCTCCCTTCCCTCCCCTTGTCGCAGGGCTGTGCCCAGAGCTGGCAAGCAGCAGTTCCATGTGTTACTACAGGTGTTGATAGTGCTGGTGGTGCACAGGGAGTTCTTGAACTGGCCCCTACTTGCCACTCATTAAAGGAAAGGAGGCCAAAGGAGCAGGTTGCTGCTGTCCAGCATTTGTATTGCAACTTTCCCCTTTTGCTTATTCTTTCTTTACGTACTTGGCCATAGAGCTGAAGGTGAGGAAGAAAACCAGAAGTGACAGAAAGTGCTTCAGACTGTAATGTACATGACTGTATTTTAAGTGCTTAAATCCTATTTTTAGCAGTGCATATCCTGCTATTAACAGTTAGAACCAGTGGGTTTGAAGAGGAATGCCTTAAACCAGCCCAGAAGACACATGCAAGCTCAGTTCCTTGTCACTCATCACAAAAATTAAAGCATTTTATTCACCCTGGCAATTACTCCTTTCATAATCCTGACACCCAAGAGCCATTTTTCTACCTTAGTAATGACAAGACTTATAGATGGCAGAGTTGTCATCTCCTTAAAATGACACTTAATGTCTGTATGTGGCTCAGATTCTTTATTAATTGGCTATTACCAGGATTTCTTTAACTTTTCTCACTACTGTGAGGTGGCAGCAGCTGTGTCCTGATGCACAGATCTGATACCAGATGTTTTGCATTCAGTTTTCTGACGGTTCCATTCTATTGAGTAAACTTTGGAGAAAAACCTACAGGCCTCTGTTAGGAGCTGCAGAAGGGAAAGCTTTTACTGTGTTCCCTTCCTGCCCCAAAACTAACACATAGCCATTGCTGGTACCTGTGCAGCAGTGTTTAAGGAAGCCTTAAGTGTTGTATGGCAAAGCTACACCAAATCCTGTACAACTCTTCAGCAAGCTGGATGTGAGGAACTTCACCTGAAGACTTAGGGAGAAGAAGAGGTTTTGGTTGAGTTTCTGGCTGTGCTCCTAGAGCAGGAGAGCCAGGGAAGTGGCTGGTCCCTGCCTTTCAGCATCCCTTCCTGGTCCATGTGTCCATGCCCATCCTCAGCAACCCTACCCCAAACAACAGTGGCCAGAGCTGACCAGTTTAGGTTGTTTCAACCAGTCCAGGCCTGGCTCTTCCTTAGTGCATTTCACAGGTTGGTGACGTGGCTTTTCATAGGTGCAGTGGTGTCAGGCTGGTGGCTGCAGGGTTGCATTGGGTCTCTGCAACCCAATGGGAGCACGTGGCAATCAGTTTGTCACTTGGAGAGACACAGTGAGAAGCACAGTGGCTGCCAGTGGTGTTCTGCATGTGTGTGTGTTGCTGTGCATGCTCCTGTGCTGGTCTTGGGGGCCAGTGGTGCCCGGTTGGCTGGAGACAGTGGTAGGGCTGCAGTGCTGATGATGAGCACTGGTAACGCAGGCACTGCATGAGTCTGTGAAGGAACTGCCTCTTGGTTTGGAGAGGAAGGGTGGACAAGAACTGTACGGTTGTTTCCTTTTTACCCCCATATTCCATCACACACCTCAGCAGCTTCCCTCCTGTTTAAGGCCCAGTTGTGACCGTGTTAGAGCTGGAACACAAAGTGACCCTTTTTACCAACAGTTACAACTTAAGATTATACCTTTTTAACGACTTCTGATTGGAAACCTGCCTGTTCACAGGGGCAGTGGGAGCTGCACTCACTGCAAAGCTGTCCTGCTCCAGGGGGGCTGTCCCTCCCCAGGAAGGAGAGCACAGCTTCAGAAGCAGCAACTCAAAAGACTTAAAGGGGCCTTTAAAAACAAAATAGTGGGTGCCAAGCTTGCAGAGCGAAGTGAAGACTGTAAATTGAGTGTAGTAAAAGCTCGTGGTGTAGGTACTCACTGGGTGGATTATGGTGTTACTGCTCATAAAACATCAGAACACAAATGCTTTTCCCTCCAGTTCTTGGTGTTCTGGAGCTTGGTCTGAATAGGGTGGTGGGTTCTCTGCTGTTAGTGAGAGATTCTTGACCGGCGCTGCTGACCAGGCAGGTCAGCCACAACACACAGGGTGAGCGGACTAGAAAACTGGGTTCTGCTCCTGCAGAGTGTAAAGGGACGAGATCAAGTTTCGAATGCATTCCTCTACTTGTATAGTCTTAATCTGTACAAAAACCCAAGTGTTCTTGCAGCATGCCTGGTACCCTCGTTACCCAGCAGGTACTAGCAGCCCCCTTCCTTCAGCTTTACCTGGGCACCTCTTGCTGTGCCACTTTTGTAGCAGTGCAGTACTACTTTTCAAAACTGAGCTTGACCATGTCACCTTTTCTAAGGGGTTGGGGTGAGGGGACAGCAATTATTTATTGTCCACTGACATTTGTCTACAGCAGATAAATAATTGACAGACTCTGGAGCCATCTTTTGCTAAAGGTAAACTGAGTGTTTGGAAGTTACTACTGCATTATTCCGGTGAGCCACGCCATTGGTGTCCCGTGCAATCGTGGGTGTAGAGTTCTGCTGTCCACAGGATTCGTGTGTAACCATTTGTTAACTGTATTGAAGGTGTGTCCTTTATGAAGAAAGTGTTCCAAATTAAAAAGAGCTGCTGAAGTGTGTGTGCTTCTCTCTGGTCTTTCTACTCTGCCTTCAGCCACAGACCTCCCCTGCCTCGGACCAAGCGGGGAGAATAACCCCAGGGAGCAATTCCCACCCTGCGGAGCTAGTTGTAAGTACTACAGCGTGCAAGAGGCACAATGTGATGTGCCTCCTCCCCAGGAGAAAAGCAAAGAACACAGCATATAAGGAGTCTTATCAAAAGTATCTTATTTCACAGTCCAGCTTTACAAAACAATAAGTAAAAGGTGTGTTGCTCAACGTACAAATGGTAAATATACAAGGGGAAGTACCAGGGACCATTAAAGCTCATCCAGCCTTTTGGTGCAGGTTCCTCACCGAGGGCACGTCAGAAGTTCACGTGGCTTCTGATGTCGTTGATCTGTTTGACCATTTCCCTTATGTGTTCTCCCCTTCAGAAAAAAACCCAAGTCAGGAGGCTGCAAGTCATTTGTTCAGAACCAGTCAGGAAGGGAAATACAGAGACTGGGAAGAGCTGCAAGTGATTGTGTTAATTATGGGCTGGATACAGACTGCCAAAAGATCCCTGGGCAAAAAGCAGGCTTAAAGCAGAGCTTTAATACTAGCACAAGATGGCCAGGCACAGCTTATACTTCAGCCCCTCTCACCAAGCTCCAGCTGGCGCATCAGTGATCCCCCCCCCTGCAGGACAGAGGTCAAACCATACCCCAGAAACTCGACTGGAATTGCTTTTGTAAGTGCCAGGGCTTGAATTCTACAGGAGGATCCAAGCTTTAACTTACTCTTCTTTCAGGACAGTTTGGATGCACTTGCTCTGGTAGGCACTGAGGCTGATGCTGGGTTTTCGGGGGCTGGAACCCTTCTCCATCTTCTTCTGCTGGTATTCCTTTTTCATTTTAACCTGGAAGTTACGTACAGAAAGAAGACTCCAGTCAGTGGTGGCACAGACCCGTGTGGCACAGTGCGACTGGGTTAAAACCTGCTTGCTTTTGCACTCCCAAAAAGAGGAGGACATTACTGCTAGGACTATGGAGGGGCTGTGTAGGCTTTCCCAGGGTTTACACTGGGCTGCAGAGGGTCTCTCTGTGTGACTAACAAAGGTCAGAAGTTATTTTAGTACCTTGTTCCTAATTTAATGTAAGCACAAAGCTGCTCCATTGGAAGGACCGTGTCCTAGCAGCACTATCACAGGGGGTGAGGTGGGTACAGTAACACGTGCTCTCACCTGCCTGATGGCATTGCTCAGGTGCTGCAGCTGGTCATGTATTGTCTGCAGCTCTTTCCTCATGTCTTTTTCACTGTCTGACAGAACAGGAAGCTGAGAGTGGAAACTGCGAAGCACTTTCTTCATCCTTGGTGTACGAAGCAAGAAATGTCACTAAGAATGAACTTACTGCTAAGACACCACCAGCCTTGTGCTGCTGTCACTCCTCCCGAGTCAAAGGGCTCAAGACTTGACATTGCCCTTTCAGCTCCTCTCACACAGCATTTCTAAACCATGAGCTGGCTCAGCCTGGGCTTGAAGTTGTGCTGAAAAACCATTACTGAGCCCCAGCCAAGAGAACTGCAGAAACCCTGGGTTCTAACTGAGCACTTTCTGCCCAGCCTGTTCTACCAGACCCCTACTTAACAGCAAGCAGTCGGTGATGAAACAGAGTGTAGTTTGCACTCACCTGTTCATAATATCTTCTTGCTTCTCTTTGGCTTCCTCATACTTGTCAGCCAAGCGCTCGGCCATTTCCCGCAGGCTTTTCCTTTAGCAAGTGAGAAACATCTATTTAGATCCACGCACAAGGCACGTCAGGGAGTGAAAGAGGGCAAAGGGCCAGACATGCATTTACTTCTCACACGTTGCACACAGGCCCCTGTATAAAGCCCTTGCATTCCTGACGTTGGACTGGCTAAACAGACACATTAGCCTCACCTTTCCTCTCGACAGTAATTAAGCTCTTCCAGTTGTTTCTTTTTCTGTCCCCAGAGCAGCTTCACTCTTAAAATAAAAACATAAAATCAAATCACCTCCACCAGCAACCCAGGTCAACCGGGGTTTATGCTACACAGGAAATAGGACAGAAGTGATTATAAGAACTGAAGACAATAAAGGATGGGCAGTGGCAGGAATAAACTCTCCCATTCTGCCCTAACTTTGTAATGTGACTGATTTGAACAAGCAGTCTTACCCGAGTACGTTTTACTCATGTACAAGGGTTAGTCCAGCAGAGGAGGTTTAGTGCTCGGTCCTTAGTGCTGCTGTTTCACAGATGCTGTACGAGGGGGTTGTATTACCTTTGCTGAATTTCCTCTTTTGCCAGATCCTGTTTGAGAATGTATTCCTCTCTGAACACCTGGGTGGCTCTGCTAAGAAGCTGAAGGCATTCTTCAGGGGGAGGAGCAGCATCTTTATCAGCAGACCTGAACAAAATGAGACAGGGGTTTGCAATCTTACTCCAACATGTCCCTCTGCAAGGATGAACAACTTGCAGCATTTATGGTGAGGGCTCTGCAGGGCTCAGTTATGGAAGTGAGGGGCTACAATTAAACCCCTTTGCGATACACACAGTATTCCTGAAAGCCTTCCCTCTTCTGGTCCCCTGGGAAAACGTATTTGCTTACTTCAGAAGCAAGGGATTGGCAGAACTGCGCTGCAGGATGCTCCGGATATGCTTCTCGAATGAATGCTGTGACTCAGCCAGGATACGGAGAGGGGAAACAGCGACCTCTTTGTCTTCGCGGGTACACAGCAGGGGAGGGGATGCAGGATGAACTGTACTTCTACCAAAGAGCATCACAGGGGAGAACACAGGTTAAACCAGAAACATCCAAACCATGTCAGACTCTAAACAGCAGTTAAAGGAAGTCAGCCCCTGTGGAATTAATGTATTACAGCAGTAAGTTAAAAGCGTTCTAAGAGGGACAGGGGCTATTCCAGGTGGTAAATCTAGGTCTAGAGGAGGTCAATGAAGTCACATCCCCACGGCTTTCTGCTTGGCCACAGCTGAAACTAGCAAGAACCATAAATACCCTTTTACTCAAGTTCCATAACAAGGCAAGTGCCCCTTGAACAGGGGCATGTCCTGCTTTTCAAAGCAGCCTGCTGCATCACTGTCCACCCGTGCAACTTCTGATGATGGGGTCTGAAAGAGCTGATAGAGAAACTTCTTTAAAAGCACTGAAGAAGTAGTTAAAAAAATAATAAAAGATCTGTAAGAACCTGACATTAACACCAGCTGAAGGTACCTGTCATACACTGAAGAGTGTTCTCAGCAGTAACCAAACCCAAAATCGTGCCCTCCCCTCAGGGCATTCACTTCACCATGCAAATCTGCCACTCCCAAACGAAGTGCGGTGGCTTTGGAAATGGATACTAAAATCCCACTGCTTTAAAGCACTTTAAGAATCCTTTTTTTAAATTCTCTTTACAGCAAACATCACCTTGGTGCCCATTCAGAATCTTTGTACTGTCTGTAAACAAGGTTTTGATTTGCAGATTCCTCATTATAACAATGAAAAATCAACAATAACCTCAAGAACCTTCTGATACAACTCTAGTCCTAATACCAGAAGTGCTACAGGTTAATCATATCCCCTACAAACACCTTATCAGTAGCAAGTAACTACTATAATAACACTTAAGTGCTCAGCCAGGGAGTGTTCAGGAGGCAAACTGCACTGTGTGTCGTAGGAGATGCAGATGGCTGGGGGGAAAGAATCAAAAGAGCAATAAAACAATATCCCGAGATCCTTTTCATGCAACCGCCACGGATTTCAAACCAACTCAGACCCACGTACAAGAGAGGCCTCGTAATACACTCGTAGGTGTTTGTGATGCAGATCATCGTGGGCCCCAGGATGTCAGAAACGATCCAAAAGCCTCGAATCGGAGCAGGCTGCCTGCAGGAAGAGAGCACAAGAATTCTTACCCAGTCAAAAGAGTTCTGTTCCGCAGCCGTGCGTGTTTGCTCGGTGGGAAAAGCTCTGGCTGCAGCAGACCCCTCTCACAGATCACAGAACGAGTCCAGCAAAACAGTGGTTCTCACACCACACCAGCAGTTGGAGGGACCAGAACAAACTCACCTGCCTGCAGAGGCAGCACTTGGACAACTTCAGTGTGAAACACAAACCAAAACCTGCTGTGGCCCAGGAAACGCCACCTGCTTCCAGTGCAAGGCCCCAGCTTCCAGAGGGAGCACACGGGTGCTCCTGCATCCCACCAAGCCCTTAGATGAGTGATTTAACACCTATTAATGAACAGTTTGTCTGTATTGTCATAGTGTTTAATACAGAGCAGGCTATAGATATGGTTAGGCATAACATAATGCCTACAATAAAGCAGATAAAGCTGTATTACACAGCCCAGCAAATGAGGCCTCGTAAGCCTGACTAAGCTCAAAAAAATCAGCTATTCTTTTGAGGCGTTGCTTGATCCTTAACAAGTAGCTAAAAGGAACACATCAGCATCCACAACTCAGCCAAATCAAGCCTCAGAGTTGTCCAGGGTCAAGTAAATGGAAGTGAAAATTCCTGCTGGTTTGATAGATGATTTTCAGACAGTAACATGGGAATTTATGCTTCCTTCCCTAACTGTGCATTAAGAATCCTGATGCACAGAATGCTTAGTTGTGTTATTTGCATTCTTTGGAGCCAACTGCATTAATTTTAATGGCAAGAGTGCAGCAGAAGAGGGCAAATCATAAATACTTTCCACAGCAACTCACTGGTTTGGAAGCAGTAGAAGGAGTTTGATTTTTTACCTGCATGGCAACGGCTTTGTACAAAGAATATGTTCAACAAAGCACTTCTGTTCTGCTCCCAACTCTTGTAAACTGTCTTTGTCTTCTTCGTCTACAAAGAGATTTGTCAGAATGCTTCAGATCTGCTTTGCAGGGTAAGGGATTCTCAGTACTACCCCCACCCACCAAGTTGCTACTAGCAGAATATGGGTGTTCAGTAGCACTCTCTTCCCTCTGTGTGCAATGGTCCCACCCCTCACCTGAGCCAAGGAATTTGTGCAGTTTATTGATCCACGTCAGCCCCACACTATGGACACCAGCTTCATGTGTGCAGTGGTAGCGAGACGGGCATTTCGGATCTGAAATTGGAAGAGGAAATGTAGGAGAAGGAACTGAACTGAGAAAAACTCATCACTGGCACCTGCAGCTCTGAGCATGTGCATCAAGGTATTGTTCAGTCAACACTAACATCATCTTACAGGGGCTAACTCATCCCCATCCAAAACCCGAGCTTGATGCTTCGGCCACGTTATTAGAGTTCTGCATAAAATATAATTACACCTGAAATACCTGATGAATTGGTTTGAACTATTCCTATCCCCCCACACCTGTATCTATCCACTGGATTTTAACGGGCAGATCAGCAGCTTTCTGATTAGCTTCTCGTTCAGAAAGACCCAAACACTCTGTCCTACCCAACCTCCTGCCCCCCATTTACATCGGAGAGTCTCAGCAGCAGACACCACTTCCCTCAGGATCACCATCCCCACAGCACTTGCTGACACACAGCTGCAACAAATCCTACTTTATAATACAGATTAAAAGAATTTAGTAGTATGTGACCATCTGTAATCTGCCCCTGAGTGAACACTAAAGCACCTCCCAGGCTTGCTTTCCAGCTTTACTGAAGACATCAAATCCTTATTCTAATATCCCTCGTTTGACACCAATGATAATTTGTAAGTACCTTGATCCTAAACACATGAAATGAAGCCAGTAAAAGCCAATAACCTGAATAACAGCCCTACCTCGATGCAGTTTGATGGGGCAAGAGAAGTCAGATTCCAAAGGCTCCTCTTCGTCTCCTGATGCCAGTTTCAGTGCAAGTTCCAGCTCAACACATTCAAACACGTACAGGGAAGGAATAAGATCAGATCTTGGGTCCCATGACTTTTCTGACTGTAAAAAGCAATGATTTCTTCCGTGAGACATCATTTAAACAGACATGCCAACATAAAGAGCATCAAGAGTCACGTAACACAGGCAAGAGTATTAACTGACAGAGAAGTAGTTCAAGTCTCTTGATTTTTTTCCCCACTTACTTCCAAAAATTATCTCAGAAACTGGGTTTCTTCTTAGAAGATTCTCTTTAAAACAGTTCACAGTAAGTTTGATCAAAATCTGATCTACCATGAGGATGCACAGATCTGACATTTAGAAGAAAAGCACCAGGGACTGGCTGGAAGAGGAGGAAGACTCACTGCCTCTTGATAAAAGAATGCAGCTTTGGCACTTGGCATTCACTTGTGGGCATCCTGCCATCTTGCAGCCAGGAAGTAAAGAAACAAAAATGTGTCTAGAAACACCCACCCCAAGACAAGGTACCTGATCATCATCCTCTTCTCCATCCAGTACCACGCAGTGATAAAGCATTCCCGACTCGGTGGCAATCACCAGGATGTTTGGAACACAGGGCAGGCAAAGGACAGCACAGGCATCGTAGCCATAGTTGTCTTCTGCCGCAGGGTGCATGGGCAGAGGGCCAAGCAGCTTGCCAAGGTTCCCAGTGCTGCAATAGAGATGTGTTCACAACATGAGGTGTGGAAGGAGAGCTCCCATGCAGAAGAACTACAAGATAAGGACGACTTAAGAATAATCCAAAACCCAAACAACCCAATGGTTTGAATTCTGTCTGATTTCTGTGGGCCAGCAGCTGCCCAGGCTTCTGTGGGTTGAGTGTGAATGACAACTACTTGGTGAAGGTGGCAGAGAAGAAACTGAAGCTCAGTAATAATGTTTAATGCTTTGAAAGCAACCAAGCTACACTGCAAAAATTTAAAGATTCATTAACAAAGGTTCATTAACTTCAACACCTAATTGGTTTGCTCATTAAAGCACTTCTTTACAGACAGCATTTCGTGGCACGGCATTTCTCTTGGTAGAACTTGAAGGACTGAGCCCATTTCATTGCCTACACACAGGATCTGCTCAGTGCTGCACCATGCAGAAGCAAATGGTGCTGCTTCTAACCAAAATACCCCATGGTTTAATATTCGGTTATACTAGATCCAACCTGTAAGTTTTCCATCATCATCTCAGTTCTCTGGTGTAACTTTTTCTTATATTGGCTTTATGTTTGTGATTCACAGTCTTACATGTCATCATGGGACATGTCTGCAAACCCCCTATGATCTTAAAATCTTTCTTTCCTAAGATGCCACTAAGTTAAGGATGTCTGCACTGTGAATTGGAGACCCCAAAATACCCTACACAGGCTGATCTTCTAAGAGTCTTGTGTCTTCATTTCAGATTTCTGATGGCAAATAATGGGCAGTGAATTCTCAGCAGTGGAAACTGCACCCTTAATATCTGGATGAAAAAGGAGGACACCATTCTCTTGGATTTCAGCCTATTAGCACTGCCATAAAGAGCTAAACCAGGCTGCAATACAGTAAAACTCAGCCCAGCACCCCTTGCATCCCCTGCCAAACCAAGAGATGGCTCTCCAGTCCTAACATTGTATGGACATACAAGCACCCCGATGAGGAACGTGATGGAACCCGATGATGAACACGACCCTACCTCTGCAGCAGGCTGATGTAGGTGAGGAATGTCTCTCCGTTTTCATACAGAATGTAAAGTGGATAGGCCAACACCTCGTCACTGCCTCGCTGTCCCAGTGTGTTCTTTGGGACCGGCACCAGCGGGCCGAAGTCGAACGCCACCGCGGTCTCTCCCAGCGAAGCTGTGTAGGCTCTCCTGGGGACCAGTGAGAACAAGACTTGAATCAGCAGCTCTCAGGACACAAGTGTTTAACCAGACCATGGTGGGTGCTGACAAATCGCCACCAAACACCTGCCCATCAGTCCTTAGACACGTGCTGTTTTCAGCAGCAAAAGCATGTGAGCAACACCCTTCTCACGGTGCCTCATTCGTGCAGTGCAGCCACCAGGCAGCCCCATTTCACAGGAGAGAAGAGATGGGCATACTGGTATTTGCTGTGCCAGTCTGGGACTTGACCAGTGAGACCCTCAAGCTCTTCCTTTCTAAGCAGGCCAAGAGGGAACTAAAAGAATGATCTATTTTCTGCACTCCTCACTCAAAAAGCCCTTCATAACCCCATGTGAAAGACAAGGTGTATTCTTCACAAGACTACTCTGACACACACTTGACTGTACAGTTTGTTACCACTTTTCAGGATGAGAAAAAAAGGGGAAAAAAACTCAGGAAAAAGTGCAGTTGCTTCCGAAAATGTCCAGGAACAAAAACCATCACATCAGATTTCCAGGCAGATTCATCACTCATAACAAACACAGCTGAGAACACAGAGCTTATTCTGTCAAAAGCATCTCAAACGAGAAGAAGCCACACAAACCCTTTTTTGATTGTAAAAGTCTCCTCCTCAGTGTCTGAAAGAGCAATCACTTTGATGGGTGTGTGAGGTACCTTCAGACTGTAAAACCTAGAGGAAAGAAACGCAGCAATGGTCATTCAGCAGGCAGTGCTGCACAGTTGCTACCAGTCTAAAATCTATCCCATCCTATTTTGTATTGGCAATCCTGGGAGGACACAAATATCTAGCAAAGAATCAGACTGGCTATGACAAAAAAAACCCCTTTGATAATAAACTACCAACAGGTTTTACCGTATAGTGTTGTCTGAAGTCAAGAGCACAATATGGGGCTCCAGCGTCTCGCAGGGATACCAGGCAGCGTGCTTTAAAGTCAGAGAGGTTGAGCTGGTGAAGAACCTTTCCGCGATGGGGACGGTGCTGAAATACACAGCAGAAATATGCACTGTTACAAGAAACACACACATTACTTCGAAGGGAAGTGGGGCCAACGGGAGCTAGAAACCCAGTTAAAAGGTTTCAAAGCCATTAGGTGTATTATTCTTAAAGCTGGAGTTACAGCTTTAACGTGGAGCCTGTGTTATCTCCACTGGGACATGTGCTTTTAGCTAGCACAGCTAAAAGACCCCAGAAAGGATAGAGAATACTACAGAGGTGCACTCAGCTCCCCAGCAACTGCACCCTGTTAAGAAGGTCATTTATTTGGGTCACTTGACAATCAGCAAGTCCCCAAACCAAGTTAACTTCATTCGTGATTGTCCCTACAACCCCAATACAACCAATGTCTTCCTTATCTGTTAGTCCCCAAGGCAGGAGAGGCTGTAAAGGAACAGTAGCAGGACAAGGGTGTCATTAACCACCTGAGGTCTCACCCACCTACAGTTCACCGTGGCTTTCCCACCTTCAAACTCTGAATTCTTCCCCCAGCGTTTGGGCAGCTCCAGCACCATGAGCCCCTTCGTACCGATGAGTGCCACATGGTGCTGCGTGGGGCTCAACAGCGTCTGATAAACCTCGAACAGGGGCGGGTTTATGCACATCAGGGTCTGAAAACACAAATACATCAGTTAAGCACAAGCCACCAAAAGTGCTCACAGAAGCATGAACGTCTTTATCACAGAATCATCCAGGTTGGAAAAGACCTTCAATGATCACCAAGTCCAACCATTCCCAGCAGTGC
>NW_009910805.1:0-904 GCF_000696875.1 Nestor notabilis
TTTTAACATAAGTAGTAAAGAGATTACTTTTCTTGTTGTTTTTTACAATGTATGAGTCTGCAAAGCTAACAGAGTTCCTCCTTTTTGGTTCTAGCACCATGTTGTACATCAGCATGGCCCAATCTTGGCTGTGCTGTGAGACAGACACTGCTTCCCAGACAACTCTCTGGGCCACATACCTTTGCTTGTACTGCTTTTCAGCCTAAGGAATCTGTGAATGCTCCATCCCTGGTAGTGTTCAAGGCCAGGCTGGATTAAATCTTGGGTTACATGGTTTATTTAGTGTGTGGTGTCCCTGTCCATGCCAGGGGGGTTTGAACTAGATGATCTTAAGGTCCTTTCCAACCCTAACTATTCTATGATTCTTATGTGGTGGTAACTTCCTCCTCTCATAGAGTCACTGTGGCAGTTTGCAGGGAATGCTAAGTGAGTTAAGATACTCACATGCACATCCTTGTGAAAGTAAAGTTTTGGGTAGTCTGTTTGAGTTGTTCTGGAAGTGGAGTCTCAGCCACCAGTTGCATTACTCTGAGGTGTACTGGGCTTAGGAGGGCAGATGACAGAAATGAAAGATATTAGTTGTTGGGTTCTGGTCCTCCTTCAAGTTGTGTAGATTTTGAAAATACCAGTTCATAATTCTGAAAATATGTATCAGAAAATGAACCAACAGTTATCTCTTAGGACTTTCGGGAGCAGGGTTGCTAACAGGAGCTATTTATAGTCATCTTTTCCTATTTGTAAAAGAAGTTTTTCTCTTCTGATGCCTTGTGGAGATACCTGTTCCAAAAGGAAAAATTGGCATGATTCTGGCTCTACTACAACTTTAAACTCCTGACACGTCTTATTTCTGCGTGAAGGGTGATAAAAGCTATCACTGTCACCAGTCAGTTGTGGTGTCGTGATT
>NW_009910806.1:0-1341 GCF_000696875.1 Nestor notabilis
TCCTAGGCCCCCGCCTCTCCTGGCCGCCTCTTTCCTCGGCGGCCCCGTGTGCACGGTTTTAATCTGTTAAAGGAACTGGAGTTCGGGCACAATAACAGTGTCTCCATCAGCACCCTACGGGCAACGATTCACGTGCTGCTTCTGTTGTTATTCAAAAACAATAGGGTGTCTTGGTTACAAGGTAATTGCGGCAGTCAGTGCAAACTCCTTTCAAAAGTTAATCTCTCTACAAGAGAAACAAGATTGATTTATTTTGTAATGCTGACTCCCTATTATACTTATTTATTAAAACCAAACAAACAAATACACTAATGCAGAACACGTTAAAGAGTGGAACACATCTTTTAAAGGGGAGTTTCCATGCCATTTCAGTGTTAGAAGCAGGGAAGAAAGCTTGGAGAGTACAACTAAAAGCTTGATCATAACTCTCATTCTGTAAGTAGCTGTTTCCCGGAGGCAGGACCGTGTACCTGCCCCTCACAGTAGCAGGAGGAGCATTCTGCAGCAGCAGCGTTCGCTTGGAGGTACATCCCAGGGGTTTGCGTGGAATAATTCCCGGGGGATTCAGGCTGATTAAGGAGAAACCACATCACAGAAACGTTATAAAAGGAAAGGCCCTGGAGATAAGTGAAGGCAGAGGTAAAGGCGTTTCAGACTTCTGGTTCTGTTGTTTGGTGCCTGCAATTTGGAAAACAACATTCCTCTTTGGGAACTACAAGTCCCAAAGTGCACTGTGGGAAGACTGTCCTCGTACCAGCCAGTGCCCAGCACAAATTCCCAAATATGGATAAGGAATCAATTTTGAAAAAGGCTCACACTGGCTGGATGCTCCCCGGCGAGATTCAGAAAAGGAGCAGGACAGCACAAACCCAAGGTAAGTTCACGATGTGCAAAGATACTATCCAGGCATCTCTTTCATGGGGAGCAGCCAAGAGTATTCCTCCCTTAGAAGGGCAGTGCAGTCTTGCACTGGTGATGTTGGAACTGGCTGCTGCGGGGGGATGGAGCTGACTTTGAAACGGGCTGTTGTTTCAGGTGGGTAAGTGAGCAGCAGGAGCAATTGTGCTGCGGAGTGAGTCAGATCCTGTTTCCCTGCAGATGCTCCTTACTAATAAAGACCTCTGGAAAGATGTGTGAGCTGCAACATTTAGTGCAGTTGTGTTAGAGGCAAGGAAGGGTTGGGGAGTGGGAGAAGTTGCTCTAAACAGAAGATCTGTATGAGTTGTAGTGTGGTTGTTTAAGAAGCCAAGGTTGTTTAAGCAGCCTTGTAATGACCGTAATTATAGGCAAAATTAATTTCTCTAGAGGGCACGGTAGAATGTTTTTGTACTTCACCGCTCT
>NW_009910806.1:1372-5505 GCF_000696875.1 Nestor notabilis
GGTGCCTCGAAGGCCAAACCTCTTGCTGCTCTCTGACCTGCAAATAATAGTAACTCAGTAACAGGACTGTTTAACTTCAGGCCAGGAACAATTACCTATTTTACTGGCAATTTGTTAACAAGCAAAATGAAATCATTCCGAAGTAGAATCGTCTTAGTGGAGATCCGAGATTCTCTAGCTCCAGGCTAGGGCATGCATGAAGCCTTGCATATTGACCTGATTGTGGGTAGCATCAGCTCCTGCCTCTGTTTCTCTGCGCGGCAGTTGGGCATACTCCTGGTGCAGTGTGTGGACTCCCTTGTGCCGGGTGACGTCAAGTGCAGCTGGTCAGCCTGATCCGTCATCCCAGCACTCTCCTCCTACTATGTAGGGTCATGGAGCAGCACAGTGAATGCAGGAGGTGCAGTCCCGCCCTGGAGAGGAGTCTGAGGCTGTTTGGGCCAGGGAACCGAAGTGCCACAGTGGACACTCATCACCAAATAAGAATGAAGCCGTTTTTCCATCTTTCCTTAAATGTGAACAGCTTAAACTGTTTTTAAAGCTGGAAGAGTCACTCTTGTACCTGAATTAGCCTGCACAGCAGGGCTCTGCTGCTGGAGCAAATCAGTGTGTTTGTCTGTGTTCCTGGACAAAAATTTCTAGTAACCAGAAAAGTAAAAGTCAAGTAAACTTTCTGGCAGTGACAGGAGCATCGCAGAGGATTTTGTGTCCTGGGTGGGATGTTGATGCACAGCTCCTTGCCTTTAATCTGAAATCAAGAGGTGGTTTTTTTGCTGATTTTGTATAGGAAAAGAAAAGTGAGTTTCAGAAGAGCCTTTTTTGTGTCTGCATCAGCTGTGGATTCACAAGTTCTCCTCCTGCCAGGCAGTTTGAGGGGAGTTTAGAGTCACAGGCACCTGTAACAATGCCTCCTGAGGTAAATCGCCTCAAGTATTAATCCAGATCTGACCAGCACATGGTCAGGTCACAGGGCCAGAGGGCTGGCAATCAGTCTTTTCTGTGGTCTCTTCTGTGTCAGTAGGCTGTTAATATGAGATTAGGAGCATTAGAGAGACTTTGAGCTAGAAACAGTGGGGCCCTATGCTTTGACTTGAAGAGAAAGAAACCTTCTTACACCCATATAAAAACAAGCAGGAGAGCTGGAAATTATAAAAGGCATTATAAACGCAACTGAGGAAACGATAGCTTCTAGGAAAGATGTGGAGCTTTGTAGTACATCATAGCTTATCAACAACCCTCTAATAAAGCAATGGGCTCCATGGAGACTGCAAGCTGCAGCGTGCAGCACTCTGTGTCCTCACGTACTTTTGTTTGGGTGTGGAGGGATCATGACGTGCTGGAATCTGTAATTTGCGTGTAATTTCCATCAGCAGTACATCCCTATGAAATACAAAGATAGCTGGCTGCAGACCCCTTCAGTGCGGTGCAGGGCTCCCCTAGCTCCTGGCAGGCCGTTGTCAGAGCCCTCGGTTGGATGAAGTGAACGCTTTCCGGCTGTGCATTAAACAGATGGCTGATGGTGATGCTCTGCTTTCTTATCTCAGCAAGCGTGGTGGCACAGAACCAAACCTATTTTGATGTTTCAAAAATAGAACTAGTAAGAGGCGACTCACCTGATTTTGAGACCACCTGCTGATGTTCCCAGTTACTGCAGTTGAAAGCAGTTGCCTCTTATTTTGGCCAAATGAAAACCCACAAACAACAGGCAAGGGTGTTAGAAGGCAAAAAAAGCAGCTACAGGGTAGTCGCTGCCACAGTCCAACTGGGGGGTGGATAACACATAACGTAAAAGTATGAGCAAATCCTTGTTTTAACCTTCCTCACAGACACACAAACACAGTATAAGGTATAAACACTGGAAATGGGGAAACTGGAAACATAGAGTTGTTTTCACAACTTGTCAAAACTTGAGTTTTACTCAGATAATGGCAAAAGCTTTCTGTAACAACGGGTGATTTTAAGTTGATTAAGCCTCTCTCTTTGCTCCATATCAAACAAAATACCAGCCTTGGCAAGGCAGCAGTCAAAGAATAACAGCTGTTACTTCTGATTCCATTGTTACTGCTATAATAGCAATAATTAGTGCTGGGTGGGGCATTTCATAGCTTTAAGGTGACCAATTTGGTTAAAGGCCTTAAGGCATCTTCTTTTCTGCAACCAGTTATTACCTGTGAGAAAACACTAAAGCCTGTCACCACTGTAGATCAATTAAATCCTGTTTGCCTAGCACAGCATCTCTTTGCTCACTGCTTTAGTTGTAAGCTCTTCTAGTAGTTAACACCCCTTCTCAGAGTCCCACCTGCTGAAATCAGTGGCCATCCATTAATCTCCGCTGTTCCTCTTTTTCAAAAGCAAACCTTGTGCTGCCGTGGTTGGAAGTGTTTCGCAGTGTGAATCCTGAAAAGTGTTTGTGCCATGAGGCAAATGAGGTGATTTGAGAAAATACGTTTCTTCTTTTCAACCTGGCTTCCTAACTTCTCAGTGCTGCTTTTTTCAGTGTTTGTCAGACATTTGTCCCTCATTTTGAATGCATGTTTACAGCAATCTCCTGTCAGTTATCACTACAAACAGCTGATGTGTGTTCTGCATCTAGAATTGGAAAGGACAGAGCATGTCACAGAAGTTAAATCTTTTGCATCTCGGCCTGCTGGTCCTGGTTCTTGTGATGCTTACTAAAACCGTAATGAGAGATTGTTTTAGGAAAGCCAGCAGTGCCACCGAGTTGCATGGTGGTGATGCCTGAGCCTCAGAAGACCTGCTGGGAAGGGGGTTGTTCACTGATGCAACTCTTGTTTCTTGTATTTCATGATGAACACACCCCTGCCTCACCTCTGGCAGGTGGTCTGTGGTGGGCAGGATTCCCCCGCTTGCCATTTTGCTCAAGAACTTGTTACAGTAATTAAGAAGCCATTGCTTTTATTTGTCAATACATAAAGCCTTTGAGCTTTATGTAGTCAATGAAAGTGCAGCACCTCTCTTTTGGGGAGGATTTCTCCCCTTCTTTTGAAGCTCTGGGTGGTATTTTAGGATCATCTTGGTTTGAGAGGCATGCTTACAGTTTGTGTGAAATGAACGTCTCAAGCAGGGTATTGGCTCCCAAGCTGTTGTTCTTTTTCTCGCTGTTCCTCCCTTGCTTGCTTGCTGCTCCTTCTCATCTTTCTCAGCAATACCAGATGCAGACAAAGGTAGGATTAAGTGTCTAATTAGTTTATGTAGCCTTAGACATACGTGTTTACTTCTTGGCACTGGGGGAAGGGCAGTCTATGAGGAATCTAACCCTTGTCTCCCATTGAGGTTTCCAGCTTTGAGAGCAGCCTGAGCCCAGGCAGGCTGAACAGGCAAGCCAAAATTTTCTAGACACAGTTTCATTCCAGATGCCTGTTCACAGAGGAAGTTGCAAACCCAGTCTGTATTACCAAATCCGAAATAATTTCTCATTTCAGGTTAGATCCAAACTGTTTATTTCCAAAAAATGACTCAGTGTAGACAGCCTGAAAGAACTTGCTTGAAACATTGTGGAAAAGCTCATAAACTCCCATTAATATGTTTTGGATCTCTATTGTAGATTGGGCAAGTTGTATTTTAAGTATTTTTGGTTTATCAAAGTGAACTTTAAGCTGTAACTCTCCTGCCTCCCACTGCAGTTACCCTTCAGTGGATGTAACCAGGGAAATTCAGCGTGGCATTCCCACAGTAACTTACTGTCACCCTGGATCAACAGTGACTTTGTCTAGAGAGTGGTAACGCAATGGCTGGTGCTAGTGCTTGGTAGCCACTTCGCTGCAAACTCAATGGCTGCTTTTAAACCAGCACTGAGAAGGGTTTGGCCCAAGATGGCTTGCTGGGCTTTGCACTGAGATGCTTGTGAGATCTTTTCCAGCATGTCCAATGTAAGATTGATGTGGTGCTGGGGATGGGTGTGTTGGGAAGCGGAAAGAGCAGGGGACAAGTGGTAGGCCAAGAGTGAGCCCAAGGGCAGGCAGGAGCAGTGTCCTCCTGGCCTCGGGCACAGTCATGCCCAGAGGACCCAAGCAGGGTGGGCAGTGTCAAGCACTGCTAACAGGTTTCACGTCTTGCGCCAGACAAGGCAAGGTGATAAGTTAGGTTCAGGGTCCATCCCAGGAATTCAGCAG
>NW_009910806.1:5536-10730 GCF_000696875.1 Nestor notabilis
ACATAGGTCCAACATCCACCCAGGAGATAGAGTCAGGGATGCAGACTTGCACAGCTACAGTATAGCTTAGTGCAGGCCTGAGTGCCCAGGATGGGACATTTATTCCTAGAAAAATTTTCTCTAAACATCAATTTCTCTTTTCATAAATCAGAGATAACGTCATTGTCTTTGCTACCTCACAGAAGTCTTACTAGTTTTGTAATTTATGTTGTATTTGTGGAGTGTTCTGAGATACTTGAGTGAAAAAAAATGGGCTAGCGTAAAGCAAAGGAGCAAGAGCATGCTGCAGCTGTATACACTAGTAAAATAAAACTACTCAAGAGCAAAGTAGTGGGAATGAGATTTGTGTGTGAACTTCAACCAGACCTTCAAGGATGGGTTGGGTTCTGCCAGAGACTGGGAATTTAATTTTTGTGCTCAGGGATAGGTAAAATCTGCCCTCATATTTCTCCCTAGGTATACTTGTGAGGGAGCTCTATGAGGGAAGTAGAGAGAGAAAGATGAGAGATGCATGCTCATGTGTCAGGCTGGCACTAGTTACACAACCAGGTCTTAAGGGTGGAGGTCACTGTAAACAGGAGGGAAGATAAGAGAAATAGAGGGGTAAGAAGGTCATGGCAAGTTTGAAAGAGAAGGTGGATGGACAGACAAGACTGATATTAGCTCTGGCCATTGAAAACAAAACCTTAAATAGCTCACATTTGTTGTTTGTACTCAAGAACACTTGTCCATGCCAGGACTCAGCATCCCTCTTTCTGTGTCAAATTAAGCAGCAGTAAACATCCTCTATGCACTGTGAGCTGCTGATACAACAGGTCTTTTCTGAGCTCCCCTTCCAAGACTGTCTCATTCCAAAAGGTGTGTTCACCATAGGAAACTCAATACTAGAAAGATAATTTTAGGAGATAGAATCAGTGCATGCTAAATCCCCAAAGGAGCTGACTCTCAAAATAGTCTCAGCAGGGAAGCATGCCCTGTAAATCATCACCAAAAGTTAGGCTGAAAGCATTAAAATGTGCACAGTTTCTGCCTTGATCTTCCAAGCCACTGTTTTTTATTTTCCTAAGCTTGCTGTGGTCAAGGCTGGTTCTCTAGTCTTGCTATTCATGTGACAGGTGAAGATGCAGACTCATCAGAAATAGGACAATCACAGGACTAAATCGCTGGAGCTGCCTGAATCATAGGGTTAATAGGGGACTGTGAAGTACTTCATAGGCTGCCTACGCGTTACTCAGCAAGTCACAGGTTAACAAAGGACCTTATTCTTTGGAAAGATAATTGAGGCTGAAAACAAGTCAACCATGCCACAGCTAAGCTGGGGAGATCATCAGTTCTTGTGAACAATAGCTGATGATGTTCGGGATTCAGTGAGTTAAGTGGTTAATCCTATACAGAAAGCTGCATCCATAATGGAATTTAAATGGAGGGAATCCACCCAATTCGACCCCTAGAGAGTTGCTTCCTGCTGTTATGCTGATGGATATGTCTATAAATATCATGGTAGCCATCAGCAGATAAAATCTCGCAAAGCCTCTCCCTATTAAATGATACATTGATCTCCATGAAACAGCAGTAGCCTGGATTAATGAGCCACGGAAACCAATCCCCCTGCTCTCACGCTGTGACTGTAGCCAAAGAGAAGGAAGAGGCATACATTGTTTCCTTCTCGATTGGGCGGAAAAAAGTCAAAACTCTTATGTGCTCTTTCTTCCTTCTGCCCATTCTTCTCCACGAAGCTGTTTGTTACATTGTGTGTTGGGCACTCGGGCAGCACCCCAGTCTTTTGCTGCAGTTTGCTGTTTATGTTCATCAGAGAAGGGCATCAGTCAGGACTGTGAGGCCAAATTTGCCTTTGTGGTTTTCTTCAGGCAAAGCAGTTCCCTCCACAGCCGCAGAGAACCTGTGGGCAGGTTTGTGTACCTTCTCCAGCACAGGTACTAACGGGTGGCAGACAAAATGCAGCAACCACTTCTGTTCATCCTCACCTTTTTCTGTTGCTTTTGTGGTTTTAGCAAAAAAAAGTGCTCACAGCTCTATTTCCTTTTTCTTTAAAGTTCAAAATCTTAAGGTTTTTAAGCCTATCATGTTATAATGCAAGGCTTGACTTGTGATTTTCTACTCTGAGTTGCATACCATGTATCATGCATATACACACAGTAGTACATAGACCCCTACATTTGAATTCTCTCTACTGCCCTTATAATGTGCATACAGGCCTCAGGACAAGTATGCCAACTTTCTGGTGCTTTAGCTAGCTCTCCTGGTATTTAGAGAGTCCATCCACAAGTGAGTTAAGCCATATTAAGTGGCTCTGATTTCTCTTTTGTTTTCTGTATGTTTCTTTTCTGTGCTGTCCATTTGTTTCCCTTTGCTTTTCTTCCTCCATTTTGTTCTCTGTCTCCTTGTTCCTCAGTTGCTGACTCACTGCACATCCCATCATTTCTCAGCACTGGGGACTCTGACTGGCAGTTGTGCTGGGCAAACCCCTGGGCATCACTGTGGGACTTAGCTGAAGAACTTGAAGCAGATGCTTCGCATGGCTGCCCTAGGTGGCAACCAGTGCTGTTAGCAGTCTTCTTCCAGAGTTAATAAGGACCAAGACAAAAAGGATTAGGAGAAAGCAGGGCTTCATAGTACCCCCAGACTCATGCCCTTAGCTGCTTACAATGCGAGGATACAGAAGGAAAGGGGATTGTGTGGGGCAGAATGATTAGGGGTGCTTTCCTCTTCTTTCCCTTCTCTGCATGGATATGTCTGCTCAGAAAGTCCTATGTTTGTCTAGCACTGACCTAGGCAAGGAAGAAAGGAACATTACAGGGACTTTATTTCTGGACTTATCTTTTGCTGCTTTGTTGTCTCAGCATGAGATAATCTTTTGCTTCAGAGACCCTAGAAGGAGTTAAAGCACACTGGACTATGAGAGGAGGCTCATGAGGTTCACCAGCTCAGCCTGCCCTGGTTGCGCTCACAGTTGGGTCTGCTGAGTTCAGTGACTCAAAGCAATGAGCTGTCATTACCTCTGAAGAGCCAACACGCCAAGAGAAAATGATTTCTGCTTCGTTTTCAGCAGTATCAACAAAATTGTTTACCAAGTTCCAAAGAGTTATATTTTTGGCATCCCTGTGGCCTGTTTTGGCCTGTTGAATGTTACTTATGAGTAAGAAGGAAAGAACTTGACTCTCAATTATAAAGCAGAATTTGTATGGCTGACAGTTAAAGAAAAACAAAGCAAACCCAGTATTTTGTGTATTTACCTCACAGGATCTGGATAGACAATAACTATGGAGCCCACTGATTTCATTTGGAGGGATAGGTCCTGGTTTCAAAGCCACATCTCTGGTCTCTCAAAACTACCGCAACTTGAGACCTCAAAATCAGCACTTGTACATCTAGTTGTAAATGGCCTGCTCAGTCATACAACACTGTGGAGCAGCTGGGAGGCAGGTGGGATTTCTGTCACAGACAAGCCTCAGAGTCCTTGGAGGCCACATTAACCATGACTCTGGCGTAGTCAGTGCTCATCTCATGTGGCATCAAGAGAGCCCTGGTTAGGCTTCCTAAAGGAAGGACAGAATTGCAGATATTTCCAGGAGTCTCTTGGAAAAATAATCTCCTTTTGGGAGAAGCTGCAACCACCCATGGTTTCGGCTGTCATGCTGAGCGAGGGGAGGCTCCATCTGTTCTCACCAGTGTGCACACATGGGCAGGGGTTAGGTGCAGCAAGGCTGGAATCTGAGCCTGGTGTTGAGGTAGAAATGCTATTAAGTGGTTAACAGGGCACCAGGTCTTTGCTCCATAACTTGGGCTAGAAATATTAGTCATGGTACCCCTGGGCACTGTGTGTGAAAGTGAATATGAAAAGAAATAGGAAGAGCCCAGAGGGCAACACCAGTGAAATAAATGTAGCCTAATAATCAATTCATGCCAAGGATTTATACAGTGCTTTACTTATTTGAAGCACAGTGAAAAACATTAGCTTAATTAATCATTCAGGTAATTAAATGGAAGTGGAATGAAAATGGTTAGAGGAAGTTTGGAGTATGAAGGCTTCCTGAAACCATTAAATGATTTTGCTGTCTTTGATGGAAGGAAGAATTTCTTCCTTTAGGGTTTAAATGTGCTTGCAGCGTGGGTGTTATTGCAGTTTTAATAACCACCTGCTTAATTCCCTGGGATGGGAGATTACAGCACAGCCAAAGGTTTCTTGTTTGTTTGAGTAACTTTGGCAGTTATGTGGGCCTAAGAAAAATGAGAAGTATCACCAGCTCTATGTCTCAGGGCACACTAGCTTCAGGAAGAAATCTTGTTCCTTTGACTTCTCACTAGCAGAATGGGCTGAGAGATAGGGTATGGTTATGTCATGACCTATTGCTTTAACTTCAATCTGTCATTTGATGAAGAGGAATCGCTGAATGAGTGTGGTGAAGGGCACTGAGAATGCTGCAAGTGAAAGCTAATTTTTGTATGGATTAATCCGTTCCCCTGAAGTAAGAAGATAGGATTCTTTGTCAGACAGTCAGTGTAACTTGATTCTTGGCTGTGGCATATTTAGGTTTGTGTTATCACCCGCTGCCCACACTTACGTAGCATCAGCTCCTGAGAGAACTTGTGAAGAGGTGTGTTTTCAGTCAGCTGGCCTGAATCACTGCATTGCTGGTGAAGCCCTTAAGCTGCTGAAGACCACCTGTTTCATGCCAGGCCAGTATAAACACAAACCAAGTATGTAGCTCTGATTTCCTGAATTGAAAGACTTGACTTACTGCACTGTGTAAGGGCTTTCAATTTACCTGCAATCTGAGAATACAGTATCTCACACAGGTACAATACAAGCAATTGGTGCTGCAGATAAAGCAAACAGCCTTCAAGAAAGACTTGTTATAATAGACTGCTAATTGCGTTGATACCTTTGCTACCCTCCTTCAAACAGACTGCAAAAGTCCATGTTTCCTTCTAACTTGGAATACTGTCACTGTAAGCAATGAAAGCCATCAGACTTGTCCTTTTTTCTTTACCTTTTCCTCTGTCTTGTCCCCCTGAGGACACAACATCCTGGCAGCTAAATCTACCCCAGGCTTTTGCCTTTTGTTTTCCTGTACTTTTCTCTTGGCATAATTCAGAAGTTTTCAGCGTTGTGCTTCCACAATCACATGCTAAAATATTTGCACAGCTGTCTGATGACAGAAAAGAAGGGAAA
>NW_009910806.1:10761-22343 GCF_000696875.1 Nestor notabilis
TTATATGAAAAGTTTAAAACAAAACGATAAACAAAGCAAGCAGTTCAAAGTGAGCTAATCATATAAAATCTTCAGTTTGCTCTGCTCTTGTATAACAGAATCCTCTTTCACCTTGCCTGATTTCCCCCATGTGCTTTGCCTTCCTCTTCTCGTACATATAAACCCATGCTTCCCTTCAAATGCCTGTGGGTTAAAATGCCTGTGGGACTTCACTGCCCACCTGTGTGCACTCACTTAGTCTGTTCCTGATGTACAGAAATAGGACCAACTCCTACAGGCTATAATCAGTCATTCTTCAGGCAAATCTCTGACTGAAGTCAGTGGAAGTTTTGGCAGAAGAACCGCAAAGCTAATTACATTCCTCCCCCAAGAATATATATTGGATGGCGATGAGAGAGAAGAAAATACTGCCTAGAAAGAAAGTCCATTAATAAATGAGAAGTAGATGTAGGGAAGAACAGTTGACTGAATTATTTATGATGCAGTTATAAAAATGCTGAGTTGCTGGACTTTCCAGAAACCCATCAATAACATGCATGACCATAGCAGCAGTTAATAGGAGTATAGACAAGCAGGAGCAAGGATCTCCATGAAAATCACGTGTGGAAATACTGTGAAAAAAGCCTAACATATCCAAATCCTTTAGCACACAACATCTTTTAGTGTGGTGATAACTTTCAAATAGTCTTGAAAATTGGTTGTGAGTTAATTTTACCAGCAGTGCACCAGAGAATTTCAAGCAGAAACTGAGCAAATGTGGGCTGATCTTTTAAAAATAGAAAACCAGCTTAGACACTTCCTAACAAGGTTCACTATAGATCAGGGTCAAAAAAAATAAATGCATGTTTAAAAAACCTGGATAGTGATACAAAGAGCAAAAATGAACCTCAATATTTGAAAGAGCCAATCTTGTCACATATTGTTTTGATTGAAATCATCTAATTAGTGACTGATGATACCAGAGCAGGCATATACTTCATTAGATCCTTTGGTGCAGTGAACAGAAAATTTAACTTCAAATCTTCAGTGGCTAAAAGAAGGCGAAGTGTAAAGGCCATCAGCTCTTTTTCAGCTTTGACATCTATAATTCACATGCCTGGACTGCACTCCCACTACAAACAGTCCGCTCCCTTCCTACACACATAAACACACACTCCCTGCCTTCATCCTGCTCTTGGACCACACACGCATCTCTGTCTAGTTTCTGCCCTTCGCATCAGCTATCTTCCTCCCTCAGACACATAAATGCTTCCTCTGAGCTAACTCCTGAGCTAAAGGTGTGTTTCTACCCCGGTCCACCAAGTTTGGAGGTTTTTTTAGGCTTTCTTGCTGTCCTCAGTCATTGGCTCCAGACAAAGCCCTCCTTTCTGTGAGGGAACTTCACAACCAGGAATGTGGTCTGGACATTTATGGACAAAGGAACATTCATATTTCTTCTCCTGTTGCCTCTTAATCATGAGGAAGAATGAGTGTGCTGTGGCTTTACCCTTCCAGCTCAGTTTATGAAATCTACATCTCCTGTAGACATACATTTAGGGTCACTCTCTTTTTGTTTGTGGTTGAGACTGAAGTGTCTAGGCGCAGGGATGTACTCTCTCTGTGCTGGCCTGGATCCAGCAGCCTGAACATCATTTCCAGCCCTTTAGCCTCTGAAACCTTCTGTTTGTGAAATTAGCCTGATGAGGCGACTGATGAGAAATTGGTGCTTATTAGCTGCTGTCATTTTCATGCCCTCGTCTGTAACTAATGGTAGAGTAGCCCTCGTGATCCCATTAAATAGCTCTAGCTAGGCTTCTGACTGCAGTAAGATAAAGCTGCAAATGGAAAAGGCTTCTTGGCACTGCAGACCAAGCCCAGCCACCTCCTCTCCCCTACATTCCTCTGCTGCTCTCATACCCCCTGCTAGTCCAGCATTACTCCTTCACAGGATTGTCTTCTTCAGGGGGCAACTTCAATTTGAACAGATTTATGCTACCACACCCAGAGGCACCAACTCTTTTCCACTAAACCTTGTCTGAGGGAAAGGAGCGTGTGTCAGCAGATATATTCAATTATATGTACCAACCAGCATTTTCCCTATGTAAGAACAAGTGTGCAGTTCAGTTTCTGATCTTACCGCATCCTCGTTTAAGATTCCTTAAATTTAAATTGCTTAAGATTTAAGATTTATAAGCAGCCATAAAATGCTCATAATGACATGAATTTTTATAACATGCCTTCATATGTTTAGTAACCTCATATCTGTATGGAACCAGATGCCGTTAAGTCTGGGTGTACTCATAACTAATTTTGAACAAACCACTAAGCCACCATGAAAGGAGGTGGGGAGAAAGCCATTAGGTGCAGCAACTTTAATGTGGAGGCTCCAGACTTCCTGACACTGGGTCTAGATGGGCTTACCTATTTTGCAGACATACAGACTGCCAAGTCTAGCAGCATTGTCACAGCCATCACTGCATTTGGTGATGTGCTCCAAGTCCCATGTTTTAGGAACACATAAGCACAGGAGAAATTGAAGGTTTTTTCTAAAGCAAATTAAATTAGAAACCTTGTAGTGTGTTGGAGAAAAGATGGAAAACTTAGTCCGAAGGCAGAGGCAAAGACAAGTAAAAAGACTTAAACTGCTATTGTTTTAAACGTCTGAGATTTTTTTTTTAGCCCACTCATAGTTTTTTTGAATCTGGTCAAGTCTTTTTAGCCCTTCTGGCTGATACTGCTGTTCTGAGTTACTCCCATCTCTGCTGCTTCAGCTTATAATGGGGCTAAAAGCTATTTAATGGGATCTTTAACATTTGGATTTTGGCATCTGGAGGCCTGTCCCTACCCAGCAAGTTGTGATGAGCCACTGTCAGATACAGCTTAAACAACCTGACTTAAAAGTGTGGATAGAAAAGTTAGTTAAGAAAGCAAGTGTGTGGGTTTTACTGCTGTTTGGTTGGTTTTGTCCCTACCACCTATGTGCACACAGAGCTGTGTTTGTTACTGGCGTCCTGAGAGAGGAAATCCATTACCTTAAAAAAAGCACTTGGCATTAAGAGAGAATAATAAGGAGAGCAACAAAGAACTGCTAGCAGTGTTTTATTAAGAAGAGGAGATAAATAGTCTGTCTCATAAACAAGTGGTATTATTTAACTATCCAAGGATTTGCGTTCCAAAAACAAGCCTGAATTGTTCATTGTCCAGCAAAATGCTGCCTGCTTCTCTAACTACAGCCCAGAGTCTGCAGGTCTCTGCTGTTGTGGTCTGTCCTGCCTAACATTACTAATAATATTTATGTTACTGTTACAATAAAGATATCTTAAGCAAGTAGAAAACAGCAATATTAAGGCACAGAAAGGTTAACATCAAAACTTTTCAGTTGACAGGACAGGAACAAAGGATCTCTGCCTATGTTGAGCTTCCCCGTAGCTGTAAGAGGGCCTCACAGACACACTTGCACTCGGTCATGTTGGCAGAGAAACACTTGGCAGAAAAACACCCTATTGCTGTTTCAACTGCTTGTTCACCTGCTCAGAGAGACAAAATTATATAGCTCCATCCTACCACTTCTTTAAACACTGGTGTGCTGATGTTCAGGTGTTTACCAGAACAAGGTTTCTTATTTCCTGTTTTCACATGATGTGGTATTTCCCAGAGGAAGCAAGTGGCGCTCTCAGGGTTATGCCAGCTTTCCTACACCATACGAACATGATTTACAGATGCTGTAGAGCTCTGTGAATGGAGTAACCAAAGCAGGGTGTGTGGTGTGTGTTAGGGACATACTTTCTGTATAAACCAGGCCTTTTTTTAAAGAAATGGGTGAACTACCCAGGTCAGAGGCATCCTCAGAGGAGGAGGCAACACATACATTGGGTGCTCCCATTGCTGTTCCCATACCAAGCCACCGGGGACCACTGCTCCGTTACCGTGGCAACAGTGACGAACTGGCAGCCAGACCCATCATCACACAGCCTCCCCAGGCCCTTGCGAGATGCTCTGGGAAAGACTTACAGGAGGAGATTTGCATCTGAGATCCCATTTCTTTTTTACTTTGGCTTTACCTTGCAAGCCTGGAGAAAGAAGAAGCCGTGTGAGCTCTCCAAAGAGAAACCTGCGCGGAGGCAGGGCACGATGAGTGCTGAGGGGGAGCTGATTTAGACGCTTGCCCTGGCAGAGGTGGGCGAACTATGAGCACTTGTCGGGGAGGAGCTGACTTGCGTGAGAAGAAGGTCGCTTGCGCAGCCCTGCTCTGTGAGTACTGACCCAACTGGCCTCTTGTCCCATCTGCTGCAAATGTTATTTAGTGTTTGCTATTGGCTTAAAATTCTGTGGTTTCTTGTTTCTAAGGGGAGGAATTTTCTTTTGTGCTAGGCTTTCTGGATAGGCTGCATGCGAAATCCAGGAACGCACTACTGCTGGATTTTTTTTGTCTAGGCATGGAGTCCTGCAGGAGCTGCAGCCTTACCCATTAGCAGCAGGTTTCTTGCAGCAAGCTCAATGAAATCTGCAGGGTAGTATCTGCAGTTTGCAGTGAGCACCATGCAATTCATACCTTAATGCATCGATACCAGGTTTTGTGCTCTAGCCGGCTGATATGGTACTATCCAAATATCAGCTTTTTCGTTGAATTCATTATTCCAGCCTTTGTTATACATGCTATCTGATTTGGGTTTTTTCTTTTTTTGGTTGAGAATGAGAATTTAAGCAGTAAAATGCTTCTTGGAACAGGTGCAGAAAGAGTATTTGCCCTATGTAGGATAGAGTTACAGAAATTTCATTCCAGTGAGCCAAACAGATGCACCAGATAAACTGCTGATAAAAAGAATGATTATATTGGCAAAGAGCCACCACACTCCACTGTAGCACATGGATATCACAGCCAAGTGTACAGATAGTAGCCATGGGTGAGATCAATCTAGCATGGTAACAATAGGCATCTATAAATGCAATCATGCTACAGAGCAGGATGATCATCAGTTTTAAATTCTCACCTGAAAATATTAATTAAGTCTAGAGATCTGTGATAAAATTATGCTGCTTTGTAGAAAAATGCATTGCAAAGAAAATACAAGAAATAAAGTGATCTTATACATCATAGATGTGAAATCTTGATCAACCTGCAGCCTGCTTGCATGAAAGCCAAGGAGATTTTTTTTGTCTGGATGAATTTGATGCTTGTTCTGTTCCCCAGCCAGACGACAGCACTGGGGCATCTCTATCTGTAATCTCATTAAGACCATTAGGCTGTGATTGTGCTTGTGTTCTGCCGCTGGCATGGATTTAGGCAGACAAATGATTCTCGGAGCATGGATGGCTCTCACAGTTGAGAGAAGGTGGGCTACGTTCAGTTCTCACAAGGTCTGAAAACCTTACAACCTCGACTTTGGAAAGGCACTGTTTGCAAACCAGCAGAAAGGCAAATAGGGACAGGTCCACTCAGTCCAGGCACACAAGGGCAATTTATGAACATTGCTTCTGTTTGTGGTAATGTGAGTCACATGTGTGCATTCTCTGCACAATGACAGCAGAATACACTCCCGTCAGTGTGTAAACAGCATAAAGCTGTGCCTGTGTGAGTGTTGGCTTGAGAGGCTGGGCTACAAGAGAAGAAAAACAGAAATCAGAAATGAATTATTTGTTCGTTTTTCCATCCTCAGAAGCAGTCGTGTGTTCTGCTTTGTCCAGTCTGTCATAACTAACACAAGCATTGTAGCTTTTGCTTTTTTGGAGTGTTTGACTGAACTTGAAAATATTTTGATGACAGAGGATGTTTCTGGAGTCAGATACAACTTCATTTCACTTGATTCTATCCCGTTACTCTTCATTACAATTCCTTAGGACACCATAAATACCTGTTCTTCCTCTTTTGCGTTCCTGCATCACTCGGATATTAGCAGATATTTCTGTTCCACTGCAGCAGTGGAGTTTAAGTACTTCTGGATGTAACTGGGTTTCCAGCCCCCTCTGTGACCCCTGCACATGTGGACCTCTTGCACAGAAAGCCATACCGGTTTATGTCATTCGCGCATGAGCCTCGGGAAGCAGTCTTTGCTGAATGACTGCCAGTGTACCACACAGTTCATAAATATGTAAAAGTAATGGGCCCTATCCCAACAAACTCAGATTCAGAAACGTTTAGCAGATGTTCTGGCTGTGGGGGAGGAAAACAGGAGATGAATAAATACAATACTGCAATAACAAATACTTTGTTGATGAAACTGCACATAAATTAGAATGACAAACACACCCTTACCAGGACTTTGACCTATCCATAAAACAACATAACATGTTTTATTAATAGTAGTTCCACGTTCTCAGGATCAATAGAGTGTCTGCATTGATTTCTTTTTCCCTTTTTATTAATAGTTATCTAAACAGTGATGAATTTGGATAGAGCATAGGTAGAGTCTTTTTTATAGCTTGTAAAGGACAATTCTAATAGTACTGACAATTCTAATAGTACTAGTAAAGCAATAAGGTTCTGAACCAAGACTCCAGAGCCTTTTGCTAAAGACAACCTAACCATGGGTAAGTTAAGAGTTTGAAGAAAACTTCCAGATCTGTTTGAGGTTCAGGGCTGACAGTTATTTCTAGACAACAGCAGGGGATCTACTTTATACACTTGGTTAAAGGAGTAAAAAGCTCTTGCTTTAAAAACAAGTATACAAAACATAGCTCATGCTCTCTGCACATCTGAACTTCAAATAGTAAGCATGCCTTTTATACCTCAATGCACACTACGTGGAGTAAACCAGTCCCAGAGGAGCCCGGCACAGGCAGCTCTTGTGTGGAATTTGTGTAGCCCAAATTAGATGAAGAACCAACAAAGTGTCTCAATGACAACCTCGCAGGACTTTATATTACATTTCACCATGGTATATTTAAATCTGTTCCTTTAGTCCTTCTCAGGGACAAGCTGAGTACAAGGAAATGCTGTACTTCTCATTTTTTATTTAATATATTAATTGCATAGTATGGCAACAGGCCAGTAGTGCTTCATCTGGGTATGGTCTTCTTGCTTAGCTATATTTTGCTTATTGAAAAGTACATGTCTTACTGCTTTAGGTGGTCTTGAACCTCTTTAGACCCATAAGCTGTTGTTCATAAAGGAAGCATGAAGGCAAGCTCAGCTAGGCTACTCCTCCCAGCCCTTAGCATACTGTATAGTTTTCTGCCCTTGTGTAGCCTTTGTTTTGAGTTACCTCTGTTTAAAAAGTTACAGCATAGTGAAGTGAAAGTTGTGTGTTTCTCATTAGCTTCCTGTATACCCACGGTCCTGAATCATAGCAGCAAACCCAGCTGCAATTTTATGTTCTACTGTGTGCAAAAATCTGTGAGCATTGAAATTACCTACAGTGTGTATGCACAGCCTCAGAGGTTCTCTTATTCCTAAAGTGCTCCCAAATGCTTAAGTCTGCACTGAACCCTCAGCAGATTTGCATGTAGCCCCAGAGAAACTTTTTTTATTAGTTCCTATCTGAAAGATTATATTCTTAGCCTGAAGGTTTAGAAACATTTTTCTGTATGATCAAAGTTTACTGGATCTGATGGGCTGGCTTTTTATTTCCCTATTGAACTGGAGAAGATTTTACCTAGAGTAGTTTCTACTTTTTCTTAATGAGCCAATAGGTGTTGTGGGTTGGTTGGTTTGTTTCCAAGTGCATTAGTCTTGTATTTGTTTTCTTGTAACAAAACACCACCAGCAACTTATTTGGAACTCAACTCTCACCCCTGCACACACCATCACTCCAGATCACTGTGTGCCTGTCTGTTCAGGGGTGGTGAAAGGGGGTTAAATAGCATCATTTTATAGATACTATATTTGAACACAGTTATTCAAATGCTTATGCAGTGAATAACCACTTGCATCAGGAGAGTGCTGGGTGGCTGATGACTTCTGCCTTGTGTTTCCAATACGAGTTGAACACCTGTACCATTGCTTAGAAAATCAGCTCTGTATTTTCTCCAGAACTGGACAACACTTCCTGCTAATAATTGCGGCTGATGCAGAGGACAGCAAATTTTAAGACCTCTGTAGACTAGACTGTCTCTGCTGTGCTTCAGTTTCTTCTGGAAACATTTATTTTGGAAACATTCAGCTGCTGATTTGTATACAGATTACTTTTACGTTAAAAAAAAATAAAATTGCTCTAGCTGTCAAACAGATGTGAGCATCAGAATATAAGAATGTAACTCATCAAGGAGATGCCCAATTAAACTGCCTCCAGCAGGCAGCAATTTTAATGCAGTGACTTTTAGCAGAAACACTTGCATACAGGAGATAAGAGTTCTGGTTAACCAAAGTGGCACTTTGGTTGCATGTTGTAGCCTTGACATGGACTAAAGTGAGAACCACCAAAGGTGTACCGATGTTGAGAATCACCAGAGGTCTCACAATGTAACCTAGCAGGACGGGCAAAAAGGAATGGAGTTTTAAGTTTGGGGAGTGTAATAAGAAGTGAAATGAGAAATCTTCGTGAATCTAAAAGGTTGTTGCAGGAGCCAGAGGGACAAGTGTTTTCTTTGTCTGTGATGGGTAGGGTGAGAAGTAGATGTAAATTATGCTAGAAGTTTCTGAAGGCAAAAAGATTGAATCATGAGAAAGTAACATCTTGGCTGGGTAGACAGTGGTGTCTGCAGCACTGGAGGAGTCTTTGAGGAGTAAATCATATGGGACAGAGATGCTTTCACAGGGATGGAGATAGGTGACCTCTCAGTATCCCTTCCAGCCCTGTAATTTGGTGATCACCTCCTCATTTGATAAAACTCTTGCTGTGTTTTTACTTGCTAATTCCAGATGTGGGAACTCTGCTCTGGGACAGTACAGCAGAACTCTGCTCTGCTTCTAGTGGAATTTGCTGTTCTTAATTTTTAAAGGGATTACAAATTCCCACAGGAGCAGCCATGCACCTGGCGACTTCTGAGACTTGGAAGGTTGTCAGAAGAGAGCTCAAGATTCTTTGGCCATCTCTACTGTGGAAATAGCTCTGATATGATGGAGATACCAAAAACTTTCTTGGATTTTCCTCTGTAACTTGCCTTCCTTGCTATACTCCTTGTCTAACTGGGAGCAGCACCTGGCCCTTATGAATCTTCAATAATGTCTCTTAGAAGTGAAATATATAAAAAAGGCCTTTTTTAATGCATATTTTTCAAAATGGGACACTGTACCATACTCTGACCCCATGTAGAGCAGTAGCAGCTCACTTCCTTTTAAGAGCTGAATCCTGATCCACAGTATTTTTCCCTGGGTTTGTTTGGGACTGCTTCCTTGATGGCTGCTGTGCTTACTAGCACCTAGTTTTACAGTGCTTGCAGGCAGCCTTTGACAGGGAGTCACTGCCTGGCTGGGGCAAGGTGACTGTTACCTCACCCAGTGCAAACCAGCAGTTGCACAAAGTCCTCAGGGCAGATACAGCGATGGGCTTACTTTGCATGTCACCAGCTTGGAACATCAGTCTTCTACCAGGCTGTGGTGCAGGATTTCAGCTGTCTTGGCTCGCTTTAACAAAGTAGCCCATTTTGTACTGATGTTGCAGCCCCTTGTTTTTGCGTGTGTGCTTTACTGGGCTAAAGTTCTGTACAGTACTGCCTTCCACCCTCCTCCCACTCCGAACACCACGTGCATGCAGTGAAAAGAGACATGCAAAGGAAGTACAGTGCTTTGTTTCTGCTTTAGTTCTACTTGTTTAAACCCTTCCTCTTACAGCGCATTGTGAAAACTCCCCTGGGAATCTAACAGCATAACGATGCAAATAACCCTGTCATATGACTAAGCCTCCCTAGTGCTGGATTCCAAAATATCAAGGCAAGGCGTTCAAGTCTTGCTGTGGATGCCATAGGCAGCTTCATGCTAGAGTGCAGATGGCTCTTCAATTCCCTAATGGGAATTGTTTGGGTCCCTATTAGCGTTTCACAAAGATTACTGTTCAACTGCCAACCCTCCTCCCGACTTTTCAGAGGCAGAGTGCTCAGCCAGCATTCAGTGGTCACACTGTATGCACTGGTCCCTTGGAGAGCATTTTAAAATGTCTTGTATCACCAGAGGTAGACTCTCTCCTCCATTTGCTTTAGTGTTTTCAATAATCTCACACATCCTCAGCCTGCATCTTTGTAGAGGAGGACACCTTGATGTATTGGTTATTAACAAGTAATAGAAGTTGCTCCCTCTCCTATGAGGAGCTCCTACATTACTGATTTCAGAGGTGGAAATAACCATTGGCTGGAGCTCTTACCACCCTTTGGTACTTTTATCTGCATGACTTTGTGCATCTGCTCAGGTAAGGACGGAGGTCTTTGCCAGATTTTCCAGCGCACAAGCTGAATCAGCAGGCTGCGGCTCTCAAGCGGTTGCAACCCGTAGCTCTAATTTCTGTGCTCATGGAAACTCCATCAGTAAACAGGGTGGGCTGAGCCAAGTTTAGATCAGCTAAAGGCTTTCCTCCATCTGTTCTCAGACAGGGATATAGATAGAGATTTGGGAATTGTGCACTTCTGGCTGATATTTGTCACACCACACTGTAGTAAGAATTTCCTCATTGACTCATTTTATGCACCTCTCATGAATGATACCTATTTTGGCTTTTATCACCTGTTATCACAGCACCTGACTGCTTTTTGTGCCAAAATCTCTAATAGCTTATGGAGATCAGAACTTCTCTTAAGGCAGAGTTGGAAAAACGTGGCTTTGGCAGGACACTGGGATTGTGTGGTTCTAGATGAGCAAGGTGTATGAATTATGGCTGCTGGAGAGGCCTATTGCAAGGAAAACTGGTTTACTTTCATATTGCCATTGCTATTATCATATTATCCTGGGCTTGTACTCGATTCTTAACCTCTGGGTCACTCACTGTGCTTCTGTGTTGGTTTGCATGCCTGCGCTATTCAGGTGCACGTAGACCGCCTCCCCTGGCTGGAGGATTCAAGGGCATGCTTACCTTGTGTGGCAAAGATGGCATAGATGCATGCGCTGCTTATACACACTGAAGTGTACAGATAGGAATGAAACATTTTAAGAATAGATGTGCACATATATATATAAAGCTACATACACACGCTAAACATTTCTGTGTTCCTTTCAGTGCTTTCTCGAAGAACAGGGTTTTGTCATTTCCCTGTCCATCCAGTACCTGCACTATTACCTCAGTGTAACCTGAGGGATTAGTCACCACTTGGGTCTTCCAAGTTGATTCAATTAGCAGGAGACGAGGGTAATGGGAGCAGGCATTCATCTGATGTAATCGTTCATTTCGCAGAGCGCGCAAGCAGAGAGCTATCTCCCCGAACGCAGCAGAATGCAAACAGGAGGAGTTGCTATGACCACAGCACCAAGCTTCTCCCCTGCCAGCACCGAACCAGAAATAGATGCAGCCCTTTCTTATGATGTTTTTACGAGCGTTTTTCCAGCCATTTTTAGATGTGCTCTGCCACCTTACTCCTCCTCCTCCTCCCGGTTCCTTACGCGTTGTCTCTCCCGCGCTCGCCTTCACCAGCGGTTCACATTTAGGTGGCAGCGTGCCAGGAGGCTCCGCCGGTTTCGGCTGCCCGGCCGAGAGCAGGAGAGCCCTCGCGGTTCGCGCCTCATCCGCGGGGGTGGTGAGGTG